>NC_089598.1:76960088-77260088 GCF_019320115.1 Miscanthus floridulus
CTTTGACTTTGGAAACGGTCCCATCACTACTAACTTCCAACCCTTATGCCACGTTTTTTTTGTCGCAACGACAAGATTTGGTTGCAACAGGAGGTGTTATCGCAACCATTTGCACTTTCGGTTGCGGTAGATGGGATTTTTGCCACGCAAATCATTTCGTGGCCCTAAGTATGGAGATCGTTGCGAAAAGTAAGTGTTATAGCAACCAATTGTAGAATGGTTGCAATAAGTAATCACTGTTGCCACGTTTTGATTTGCGTCGCGGACAGTTTTATTGCCGTTGCAATACTTAGATGATATTGCAACTCTTTACTTGATGGTTGCGATAGCACGTCTATGTTTTAACGAATATGTTTCGTTGTATGTAATAGTCGCTTGCGTTGCAATAAGGCTGTACATATAGCAACGAATAAATAAATCATTGCAATAGCTAAAGTTGTAGTGCAATAGTCATTAGGTCCGGTTTGGAAGACCACCACTGTAAACTGAGATCGAGAGTAGCAGATCCACGGTGGAGCAAATACAATGAAGAAGTCCACGTGCTAGCTTGTATAAGCTAGAAAAAAAACTAGAAGCTAATGAAGGTTGTTACTTGTGCAAGCTAGAAAACACTATTTAAAAAAGCAAAAGTACACAAGCATATACAGTAAAGCTATCTCAGGGATTTGAAAAAAAAAATCTTCAAAGATTTTAAAAACTACAAAACCAACATGCCGAAAATCTTAGTCCCAAACATGTATTTATCACGCCAATAATAAATCATATTACAATAACTTCAAAGTAAAACCAGACTTTTTAACGTAACAAATTGAGTGCTTGACATGGCCACGATTCCCCACCTTGGAAGTGGAGAACTCAATCAATTCCCTAAAACAAAGAGCATGCCAAATAATTAGAAGACAGTAAATTTTATCTCGTTCATCATGTATATATGTATTGAGGCACATGCGATAGGTAGCACACTGGTACCCAAAGATTGCAAAACATAAAATACATATGACTCTTATATTTGCTACAGCTCTAGCCTTTCTACATGACATATTCTAGAGACAAAATAATTGCACATAAATAATCTGCAGAATGCTAAGAGACTGTAGGACTAGAAAAGCATAATCTCAAACAATTAAATTGGACGAAGAAGTCTAAGCGCACAAAAAAATGTTCTACTTTCAATTGCAATTCACAAAAGATGAGTTGCATAAATTCACATCACTCCAAGACTCTGTAAAACTACAAAAGGTAGCACCCCACCTTAGCAGCAGATTGGAAGTCCCTTGTTGTCATGTCCAAAGCAAGTGCATAACCTGAGAAATTCAACCATGCATGCAGTTATCTCACATTGACCTCCCTGCTGCTGAAAAGGCCACAAACCGTTTTATTGACTCATAATATGCATCTCCAATGTACTAATAGTCATCTTCCTCATCGTCTGAAGTACGTGTACGCTGTCCAGTCATGGGCAAACCTACACTGATGAACAAGAAGTTCAATTCATGTTTTAATTACCTAACAGGAGTACTACATTCATGCAAGAGCCAAAAGTAATATCTATATATTGAACTAGAAAGCAGCAACATTTCAGAAATCAATCTCCAAGAAATGTAAGTATTGGACATGTCCTAGAAATTGCGGCAGCAACAAGGTAGTAATAAAATCCTACTGAAAGCAGGCAATCCAACCAATTAAAGGTGCACTGATACATGCGCCACTAGTGTAAACATCTAATAGAAAAATTCCAACTTTATCGGATACATAGTAGCACCAATCATGCTACCTAACTTTGGCTAAAATTAACTCAGGAGAAAGCTTGCAACAGAGAGTAGTTTTAGTTATCATTGTCTATTTCAGATTCAACAGTCCAAAATAAAATAAACAGAGAGTAGTTTTAGTTATCGTTCTCTTCTGGTATATGTTGGAGTCTAGCTGCGGCAGGTCATTCTCAACGTATTCAAAGATTAAGTTGAAAATTTCCAGTAATTACGATATAAATAGTGTCAAATATATAGCAAAGACTTACCATGCTAGCACTTGGCTGACTTTCCATGAGTTGCGATATAAAAAAGTTGAAATTTAGTTTAAATACAGTTAATCAATCTTTAAGTATGCAAGGACTGCATGACGATCTAAAAAACATGGGGTCATCTGTCATGCCATCGTAGCCTGATGGCTGACTCGAAACTCTCGCGTTGTCCTGCGTTAAGCTGTAAACGAGAACTCAGGAAGAAGCACAACCAATTTTGACTCTTACCAAGCAGCAAGGTTCAAAAAACCCTAGGCGCCAGCCAGGCGCTCGGCCACTATCTAGTGCCTAGGTTGACTACACGTAGATTAAAAGCGATTAAACATTTTTTTATTTCTTTTTTATTTCTTTTTGTTGTTGTTGTTGGGAGAGGTACCAGCACACAAATGATGCAGTGTATATCCAGTGACATTTATAGACAAACAAATTGCAGTATTTATACAAGTGAAAGAACACATTCTTGTCATTATCTGTGACAATAATTCATCAATCAACTTGCTGCCTTTCAGAGAATATAGTGAAGGATAAATTACCAGATATAAGCACCTGGTGGGACAGGGCTGTGCCGGCAACAACACTAGGGGCATATGCTCTGTTAGTCCAGTCTCCAGTAGTTAGACGTAAACTGCCGTAAATTTGGTAGCGCCTATGTTCTGGAACAGAGACGACCCCAACTCCACCGAGAGCAACCAGCAGTAGCAGATCAAGCAAGAAAGGAGAAGATAGCAAAGGCTGAAACCTGAAAGGCGTCACAGCGAACACGAGAGTTGGGGATCATCCCGATGGAGGCGCGCGCCCACGGACAGATCCGCGAAAAGCCGCGAGAAACAAAGGAATCGCAGTCGGCGGCGGCTCTGATGCATGGTGGCGGCGGCTTCGATCAGATATATTTAGATCACCGGCAGAAGATCCGAGCTCCAAGTTTATGAGGGCGGCAATCAGCAGCAGAATGATCGGGATTGGACGGGGTTGCAGAAAGAGCGTGGGCACGGACGAGATTGACCTTATCTACTCTGTTTTGGCGTTCCCGTCCGTGGCCGCCCGTGCTCTGTTTTCGCGGTTCCCGCCCGTGGCCGCCCGCGCTTTGCTTTCACGATTTCCTGCCCGTGGGCGCGCCGCGCTGTTTTCCCGCGCGTGAGCCCGCCCACCGACATGCCAGTGACGCCTAGCTCCTGCCTTTTCTCCGCTTATTACACATCGCTTAGACGCCTGGGCCTCTGCGGACCTGTGGGTTGCGGCTGCAGATCAAGGCATCGCGTCTCGCCGTCTCCTGGAGTCCGCGTGCGGCGGCCGGCGGCAGGCGAACCGTCACCTCGACTAGTTTTTTTTACATAATATAAACATGGCGTATTAAGATTTAGCAATTGGCTCCCTCAAAAAAAAAAGATTTAGCAATTGGCAAGTCACAGAGAAGAGAAGGGGAAAAGGATAACTCACCTCAGAAGCACCAGAAGGATGGGAGGATAGGCACGTGCATGGAGACAAGGAGACGAGGAGGTAGAGATGGCACGGGTGATGAGAGCAGGGCTGATTCTCCTCGCGATTTGCTGCCAGCGGCGGCGCGACGAGAAACGATGGCAACGAGCCGGCGACGCGAGGAGGACCGATGGCGTGATCGAATTCTTTTCTGTGACCTAGGCGCCCCCAGTCATTATATACTTGCTGTGATTTGGCTCTGTTTCGCGCTCGTTCTCTCGGCTTGCACGTGCGCTTTTTTCCCACACATAGATTTTTGCCGCCAAATGGCGCCGCGCTCGCGACACCCCACCTCGCGCATCACAAATCTACACAGCATTTTTCTGAAAAATTAATCTAATTTTTTACATACTTTATCTAAGAATTTACAATATTAACTCTTTTAAAAAAATGAATTTTTATTCCAGCATATGTAAGAGTTTTGCACACAACCATTCATTATTATAAAGTATGAAACTAGTCAGAAAAAACTCTCAAAAAGCAACTAAAGCAAAGGTTCTAAAAGCGCCAAAGACATCGACTCTTTTTACGTATTTTTGCCATAAAAAATTCCGCTAAGCACCCTTCCAAGTGGGTTTCAGTGTCCATTAACCTTACGTTCAGCCAACCATGGAAACGCCAGCCTGGCCACCCACGAAAACACTTTTCTTTTCTTGTTCTTTTTCTTTCTCCTCTTTTCTATATATAAACATCAAAAATAAATAATAAATGTAATATTATATCTCTTTGAACTCTAAACTTTTTGTATAAATAAAATAAAACAATAAATATAATATTATTGCTCTTTAAACTCTACATTATTTCCTATAAATAAATACTCACATTACTAAATTGTTTATGTAAATTTGATTAGGAATAAAATTAATTTATGGGTAGGGTTGGGAACGGGACGTCGGGTCCTAGGCCCGTGTCCGGACACAGCTCCCGTGTCCCGTGCCCGCATTGCACCCCGCGCGTTCCGTCCCATTCCCAACCAGCGCCAGAGTCTAGAACCGTGGGCCGTGCCCAGCACGGTAGAACCGTGCCCCCACGTCCATCCCGCATAATCGCGCCCCCTACCCACCCGCGCTGCTTGTGGATGCGTGCTGTGGACGCGTCTGCAGGCCTTAGGCGTCAGCACGTGAACCACGACGGCGCACAAGCAGCAGCAGGCAGATAGTGGTTTGTAACACAAGATCTACTTTTGAAACATTCAGATAAAACATTTACAACATACGTCTAAACACAGATGAAACACTTGAAACAATACGAGTATAGCCATTGCAACATGTGCAACACCAGATCAACTTTTGAAACATCTAGATGAAACATTTGAAACAAACGTTTAAAACACCTGAAACACTTGAAACATACGCTTGCAACATGTGTATATTACCATTGCAACATATGCAACATCCTAGATCGACTTTTGCAACATTCAAATTAAACACTTAAAACATAAGTTAGAAACGCCTAAAACACTTCAAACATAGTGGCGCCGGCAGCCATGGCCTACTTGGTTGGGGACTGTGGTAACCAGCAAGCTTAGGTCTAGAGAGAACGTCGAGGACAAACAGCCCAACGTGCGCAAGCCTCCCCTTCCTGCCGCGAGAGATGAAGTCTAGACCAACGGTGACCTCCTCCTGGTGGCGCTGGGGGTGGTGGTAGCGTGGTGTCCGCCATGGCCGCAACGGACAAGGTGGACAGGGGCGCGCCAGTGGATAGGGTCGAGGCACGGGATGGTGGCGCGGCGCGGCTGGCGATGGGGTGCAGCGTGGCAGGGGAAAGGGCGTTGTGTGCACGGGGGATGGGCGCGCGGTGGGAGAAGGGGGCAGTGCGGCGGCGGATGTTTGACAGATACCAACTAAGTCCTCACCAACTATAATCATATATTAAAATTATATATGGTTAAGATTCTCAGAGAAAGTCAAGGAACTCATTATTTAACGACGTGGGTATTATGAAAATTAAAGTTATGATATATTTATGAGTAAATATATCATAACCTTACAATATAGGAAAAATCTATCAAAAATATGTTTAATTCGATACAACCTTGATAGGATATTGTCATATTAGTACCGTCGATATTAATTTATGTTGTAGATGCCATGGTCACCATAAAATAAATTATAGATTTTAAATTTTATAGAATGATATAATATAAAAGATAAATAGATATGTAATGTTTTCGTTCTTGCTTCTTATTAACATTGACAATTTTTTTTCTCCGGGTTGCAATGCACGGGCAATTTAAAAGCCAGAACCAAAACTGAAAATAGAAAACCAAAAAAATCGAACACTAATTTGGTTCTGAATTTAAACTAACCGAATTTTGCTCAGTTAACAACGTTTTAACCCTTGGTTACTGAAAACCCAAAAAAACGTTATAGCAAATAGACTCGTAGAAATATATCAGCCCAACTGGCCCATTAAAAACCCCTAGTATATATAAACAACCGATCTCCTTACCCTCAGCGCTCCTCCCTCTCTCAGCCGCCGCCCCTCTTCTCTGTGCGCAGCCGCACGCAGTCCGGCTACCTCGCGCCGCCCCTGATCCTTCCCCACCCGCACCGCCCCTTCTTACCTCCCCGGTGGCCGGCGCGGAGGGCCGCTCCTGCTTCTTCTTCTGGCAGCGGCCGTCAGTGCTTAGGCGCCAGCCGGCGCGGCGGGCCGCCAGTCGCAAACCACGGACAACGCGCGGGCCACGTGGAGCCGGTGGCGCACCTCGTGTCCTCGTCTGCGGCAGCGCGACTCGGTCGCGCACACCCTGTGGGGCATCTAGCGAGCGGCGGCCTGGTGCATCCCGCATGCCAGCAGGCGCACGTCCCCGTGCGGCGGCCGAAGGTTCGAGCAACGTGTCCTTCCCCGGCGACGACTGTCCCCCTCTCCCCCGCAAGGTCCTTCCTTGTGGCAGCGCATCCATCCCAGCCCCTAGGTGAACCCACAGAGGGGGCAGAGATGCTGCGGTAGGTGATGGCACACACATAGCAGGGATGCGGCTCCGGCCTCCGGTTGTCGGTGGACGAGCAGAGCAGGGAAGCTAGCTAGTTGTTCTGTGAACAGCTCTCTTAATCGTGTTATTTACTTCTATTTAAATTTTTGCTGGTGATCCATTGATGACATTCTAGAACTGTCAGGAAGGGTCGAACAGATAGTGATTGTCCAACTTTAATTTGTTTATTTTAGTACCTGCTTTGGGTTGTTAGAAGTTTATATGCAACCTTTTACACCTTCAAATTAGATGATAAGTGTCACAAAAAAGGTTATTTGAATTTTCGGTAACTTGTGTACCAAACAAGTAAATGGAAGCATATAAATAATCAATGTGGAGGCATTCCAAATGTAGTCCAAAGGAAGCTTGTGGCATAATGTCAAAAAAATTCTAAATATTTCGGCTTAATGAATTCATGAGACATAGCTGTCTACCTCTGTAAATCGCATGAATGTATTATTACCTCACTAAATTATTCTCTCTTTATTAAGGCAGACTTTGGTATTCGTCTACTCCACTTTCTAGCTTGTTTAAGTAATTTTTGTGGAGCCAGCCTACTCAGTAATTGCTGCCTAGTAATCTGATAATAATAGTTTAATGGAGATAGCACAGATTGACAACGACAAACTAGCCCCAGCCCCAGAACAAGCATTTACATTCCATGGAAACAAGAAAACAACAGATTGGATATATATTTGTTTGTGTTTATCAAGATATTTACATGTTTATCCTGTATGTGTATGTTTGCTTTTGCAGTAGAAGAAATGAGAGTGAAGCTATTTAGAGGGTCCACTGATGTGAATAAACCAAGGAGAACTCCGCAGAATTTTTTCACAAAATACTACAATTTTGAAAGGTAACCTGATCAATATTGCATTCACCATGGTTTTCCTGCGCGGGCAAGCTAACTAATAGGTCCATTGTTAGCATTAGAAAGCAACTGCTGCTCATATGAAAGGTGGGCTGATGTAGAGGCAAGTTAGAGGTGAAATCATCATATAGATCCTGTTTTTTTCTCAGAACTTTTTTTTTAATTTGGAAGTAACAGCAACCATGCAATTTCCCCGTTCATTTTATTGAGTGGTTATTACCCCTTTTTACTATAGAATAAGTTGACAAACTGGATAGTTTTAAGAATGATGCAGAAAAAAATTGCTTCCATTTCACAAGAACTTGCGAAAGCAATGAAGAATAAGCTCATTGAACTGAAATCTCTACTTTTAGAAATTATGTACCAACAATGTTGCTCTACAGGTGCCAAATAAAGATATCCTTATTTCCATTAAGTTTTAATGTTTAATAGTTCCTACTAACATGTATAACATGGCAGGCACTGTAGCCTCACTGCTGGTCGTTCCGTACTATGTATAACATGTATATAAAGACACAAGGACACTATATATGTGAGATGAGCTTGTTAGTAATTAATAAACTATAATATCATTCCATACTCATCATTTTGTTTGCCATTTATTCATGGTCATGCTTATACTAAGTTAATTCATGTGGCATGACCACTGCAAATTGGTTGGTGTTAGATCTAATTTAAATAAGACAAGTTTTTTCTTGTATGTTTTTCTAATATTTTTCTAATGTCCCAGTCTTATTCTTTTGGTCACTAGGTGGACAAGGTTTGAGTGGTAGGCTCATAATCAAGCGAGGACACAACTGAGGCGATGACATGCTGCATAGATGTTAGGAGGAAGTCTTGTACTGCTACAAGTTTTTAAAAAGTTGTGAAATAATAAGTGAATTGTACACTTGTTTATGATTTTAGATACTGTTTCAATGGTTTGTCAACTTGTTGAATGATTGATTATAATTAATATATGAGTGCAATCGCTTTTATTATGGTCTATTGTTTTTGCAATGATGATATATTAAACCACAAATCAAATGCTATTAGGGTTGCAATACAAACTATGCCAACGAGCTGCTATGTGTGGCAGTATGGTCTATGACAACGAACTCACTTGCGTGGCAATATAATTTGTGGTAATGAATAAAATTGCGTGGCAAATGGTATTATTGCCACGGCATGACTACCATGGCAATAATATATCTCGCAACGAATAAAATTGTGTGGCAAATGATATTATCGCCACGGCACGATGGTCGTGGCAATAACTTATGATCTCTCGCAACGAATAAAATTGTGTGGCAAATGATGTAATTGCCACGGCCTAGCGGTCATGGCGATAACACCTTACGCAACAAAATTCTATCGTGGCAATATAGACTATTGCAACGACGTTGTTCGTGGCAAATGTCTCTATTGCTACGCTATCGGTCATTGCATGTACCACTTCTTGCTACGAAAACGAATGTGGCAAGTGCTTATATTGCCACGATCGTGAACGTTGCGATAATATCCTATTGCCATGCTTGGCAACGGATAGCTATGGTTGCAAGAAACCACAACTATTGCAACGCCAAACTTGCAACGGTTGCAATACCTTATTGCAACGTGACTTGTTGCAACCATTGGCAACGAACGCGATTTGGTTGTAACATCTACCTTTTGCAACCAAATTGGGCCTATTGCAATGTTTTTTCGTCGTTGCGCAAGGGTTAGAAGTTAGTAGTGCATGTAGTCGATTCCCCAAACATCGAAGAGCTCAATCTGGAGGTTGTTGGTGAGTGGCATGGCATCTCTTGAATTCATATTCCCATGCCTTTGACATGCTCCACACCTTTGGATAAAGTCTTTTGTGTCTTCATACATTGTTGGCCAAAAGAATCCACTTTGCCAGATCTTCGAATGAGTGCGGAATGCACCATAATGTCCATATGGTGATGAGTGGCATCGTTCAATGATCTTGATGCCTTCTTCTACCAGTACACACCTTCTGAGTAGGGTGTCAGAGCAAACTCTAAAGAGGTACAGTTCATCCCATATGTGGAGATGACCTTCATAGATGAGTTCTTTTTGTTCTCCCCTAGTGGTACATAACATGCAACCATAAAGTTACCAATATTTGTGTACTAGGGGTCGGATTTTATGACCTTGAAGAGCATGTCGTCCCGCAGCGAATCATTGATAGACAGTTCCTGTGAATTCTCAAACTGCATTCTAGACAAGTGATCGGCAACAGAATTTTCTACTCCCTTTTTATCTTTTATTTCTAAATCAAATTCTTGGAGTACCAAAATCCAACTTATTATTGAGGTTTAGCATCTTTCTTAGTGAGCAGGTATTTCAAAGCAGCATGATCAGTATAAACAATCACCTTAGCTCTTACTAAGTAAGATCTAAACTTATCAATAGCAAAAACAACAGCCAGGAGTTCTTTTTCAGTTGTTGCATAATTAAGTTGAGGTCATGTCAAAGCTTTGCTAGCATAAGCAATTTCATGATGCTTTTTATCTTTAGTTTGTCCCAAAACTGCCCCCACAGCATAATCGCTAGCATCACACATAATTTCAAAAGGTAGAGACCAATCAAGGGGTTGAATGATTAGTGCAGAGATGAGTGCTTTCTTAAGAATGTTAAAAGATTTAAAACATGCATCATCAAATTCAAAGGGAACAACCTTAGCCAAAAGATTTGTAAGTGGTCTAGCAATATGTGAAAATCTTTTATAAAGCGGCGATAAAAAGCAGCATGACCAAGGAAACTGCGGATCCCTCTGATATTTACGGGAGGAGGTAACTGTTCAATTACTTCAATTTTTGCTCTATCTACCTCTATCCTTCATTCGGACTCCAAGTGTCCAAGCACTATGCCTTCTCTAACCATGAAATGACATTTTTCCCAATTAAGGACTAAGTGTTTTTCTTCACATCTTTGCAAAACCTTGTCCAAATTCCAAGACAATCATCAAAGGTTTTTCCATAAACAGAAAAGTCATCCATGAAAACTTCCATGATTTATTCAATCATATCAGAAAATATAGACATCATGCATCTTTGGAAAGAAGCTGGAGCATTACATAAACCAAAAGACATTCTACAGTAAGCATAAGTTCTATATGGACATGTAAAGGTGGTTTTGCTTTGGTCATCTGGATGGATCGGTATATGGTGACAACCTGAATACCCATCAAGGAAATAGAAGAAAGAGTGATTCACCAGTCGCTCCAACATTTCATCAGTGAAGGGCAACAGAAAGTGATCTTTCTTTGTTGCCTTGTTAAGTTTTTGGTAGTCAATACACATCCACCATCCAGTGATAGTTCTTTGGGCGATTAATTCATTCTTTTTATTTTTAACAACAATCATGCCTCCCTTTTTAGACACAACTTGAATAGGGCTAACCCACTCACTATGCGGCATAGGATAGATAATCTCGGCGTGCAAGAGTTTCAAAACCTCTTTTTTAACAATCTCTCTCGTCGCGTTGTTAAGTCTACGCTGTGGCTCCCTAGAAGTTATAGAGTTAGAATCTATAGGGATGCGATGGGTGCAAAGAGCAGGGCTAATACCCTTAAGGTCTTGGAGTGAATAGCCAAAGGCAGAGCAATGCTTTTCTAAGACAGTTAGCAAGCATAGGGATTCTTCTTGAGAGAGTTTATCACTTATGATCATAGGAGAATCCTGATCATTATTGACAAAAGCATATCTAAGACCAGAAGGCAGGGGTTTAAGCTCGATGGTGGGCTTAGGTGGTTCCAACAATTCATCTAGAGGTCCAGTCTCTGTAGGATTTTCCTCTTCCTCCTCGATGAAGAACTGGGCATAATCTTTAAGATTGGGTTCAATCAAATAGTCAAGAGATGCAACCTTAACCTCTTCCATTGGGTCTTCCTCGGGAATTGGCTCACTCTCAGCTTTTAGAGAATGAGTAATGGGTATAGAAAGGTTAAAGTTTTTCCCAAGTTTTATATTCAACTTCCCTGTTTGTCCTTCTTGGATAAGTCTTCCAATTGGTTGTCCTATTAACAGGTCGAACTCCATAATATCAAAGATATAGAAGCTCAAATGAACTCTAGTTCCTTTGACATTGATAGGGAGGACATACAAAATTCTCAAACTTAGGAGAATGTGTCCTAAAAGACCTTTCAATAACTTTATTGTTGGGGTTAATAGCATGTGTTCCAATAAATCAAGAGCAAAAGATGCAGACATGATATTAATACCCACAACTAGATTGTAAAGAGCATTGAAAGGAGCTTTGTTAATTTGGCAACGAATGGATATAGATGGTGAATCTAAATGAATCACATCAGAGGAAAGCTCTGATTCTTCTAACCATTCATTGCTTATAATAGATACTAGCTCTTTTGTAGTCTTTTTAAGGAAAGCTTCCTCAGAAGGATATAAAGGTTCTTCATTGGATGATGATTCCCTAGACTTCTGGGGTCTCCACATGGTATGGTAATTCAAGGTATTTCCATATTCATCGAAAAGTTCATCCTCGAATTCAAGCATAAAGTTCGAAATTGGAGTTTCCACCTTTTTTGGTGGTTCAGGATTTGGGATAGCTGATGTTGGTGTTGGGTCTGGTAAAGGTTCGGGTTCAGCTATGTGGGATTCTTCCTCTAATGATTTCTCTTCTACTTCCTCAGGGATGTTCTCTAAGATTTTCGTAAGAATGCTTCTCCCCGCATTGGCGGAGACATGCAAGAACGAGCCTCCTAAGGCCGTATTAAAAAGCATCGAGGCTTCCCTATCAAGACCCATATAGAAGTGTTGAAGAAAAAATAGGGTCTTGAATGGCAAGGTCAGGGCTAGTATTAATAAGAGTATTAAAGCATTCCCATGTCGTGCCTAAAGATTCTTTTCTCTTTTGTTTAAAAGATAGAACCTCTGAATGAAGTTTGACTACCCTAGTGATGGGAAAGAATTGTAAGCAAAAGTTAGAGCACAGGGCTTCCCAATCTCCTTATCTACTCCCTATGGTGAGATTGTACCAACGTTTAGCTTTTCCCATCAAAGAGAAAGAAAAAAGCTTCCATCGTAAGGTTTCGTCTGAAATGCCCACAATGTGTAGGCATGCACAGGTCTGCTCAAACTCATTTAGTTGGGAATAGGGGTTTTTATCATCTTCGCCCAAAAAGGCTTGATCCTAAACCATATTAATTAATCGCGGGTGCATCTCATAGCCAGGTGTTAGGATAGTGTCGACATGAAATTTTCGTCCCGTACCGAGGACACACGCAGCAAGCCGGAAGGGTCTGCTCGATGGAGCTGGAGACCCACCTAGCTTCAGCGCAGGGATGGTCAATCCTACGCACTCCTCCTGAGACGTGCCAGTCAATTTGACCCTGCAATTGACAAGGAGAGAAAGTTTATCAATAATTAAGGGCGGAACGTGCCGGTGTTGCTAGACAGTCCCGAATGTGCGGCTCCAAGAGCCGATATGAAAGGAGATCGACTAAATAGTCGATTCCAGCATATTCATAAGAATAAATCAGTTAAAACTCATGGGGTTGTGTAAGAAGAATCGGTTATCGTTCAGGATAAATATCATTATTTGAGTAAATATTAATCAATGGCAATAAGATATCAATAATGATTGGTTTATGCTAAGCTAATGATTACAAGTAACCAAACCCCTTTTATATAAAGAAACAATTCAACACCATTTAACCATTTAATAAAGATAAATATAATGAACATGTTAGATCTCATCTATCGTTATGACCAGTGGGTCATGAGGCAGAATCATGCAGGCCGTAGAAACAACAATAGACTCGATGACCCTAACTCATTACTAATATCAGTGGGGCATGAGGAAGAATTATGCAGGCTATAATACAATAATAAGATCATGGGACTAACATATCTTTCAACTTATCTTTACTTCAACGGTCTCGTGGTGCAAACTGTTCGTAAAAGCACTCGATATCGGCTAAAACAGCCGATTCAGGCATAGTGCATAGTTAAAGTCATGCCTTGTCAAGAATAGATCTACCAAATAACGATCCCCACTCCACGGTGCCAATAGTGGGTGTGAGGCAGAATCACACAGGCCGTGATAACGGGCCATGGAACAGTTTTCGCTAGCCAATAGATCTACTCAAGACGCAACATGCCCTAACCGCACGCTATGCACGATCAAGATTGACATAAAACAACCGATAAAACGTAACTCATCGTTTAAAGTGTAGATTAGATCCATTTCAGATTAACAAACGATGGGCTAAACAAGATATAAGGCCGATCTAGATTAATCTCAGTTAGGCAGAGTGATATTGCTGTAATTAGATAAGCAATGAAAGCAATAAGCAATATCGGTAACTTAATGAATCTACCAAAGACTGCCATTCTAAGGTAGAGCCGATAACTTGACCTTAATCTAGTTCATGCAGTGGGGGGCGACCGGATCGATGCAGCCATACTCAAACTAGACAAGAATCGATAACTAACTTATACCAGAGTCGCAGTGGAGGTCGATCGGATCGATGCAGCCGTACGAACAGAGGTATAAGCCATGACGGTACTTACAGACAAGTAGTGGAGGTCGACCGGATCGATGCAGCCGTACTTGCTGAACAACTCGCCGAGATCTACTCTACTCCTACTCCTAAGGGGTGGCCGGAGCCAAAAAAAAAAGTAATTGACTTGTATTAGACTGATTGATTGTGTGTTTTACAATAGCCGGGGTTTGGTATTTATACCCTGAGTCTAAACATGAATCCTACTCGAGCATGACTCGTTACAATTTTCGGCATAGAGGAAAACATTAATAATTTAAGATAACTTGGACCCTAATCCTTCCCTTTTTGTAGAGTCCTATATGTAGTTTCCTGTCGCCAACCGTAGCTCATCATCGCTATCTGCTGATGTCATCCCGAGAGATCCGATTCCAGAGTCGTACCTGAATCGGCTGATACCGATCCTCATGCGACCGATTCCTTGATTGGCATGATCTTGGAAGTCTGTGAGTTCCCGCGTTCTTCTCCCAAATTTTGGTGTAAACACATGCCCCCTAATTTTGGGATAAAATGATTTTATCCCAAAATTCCAGTTCACTGGTCTACCATGCCGCAACTGTACTATCCCGAGATATACACGCGACTCCTGACTTCCCGGCCCGAGTTTTATATAACATCCCAATAGTATCTTTTGCACCTCACTTGGCCTGTTCGCTTTCTCCTTCTTCCTCAAGGCAACTTTAACAGCCGATGCTATCATCGCCAAGGCCCCAAACCCTAGCAAACCATCTGTTCTAACAAGTCGTCATCCAAGCGACCCTCACCAGATTCAAACCAATTTTTGACTGTGATGGCGACCATCGACCACGTCCCTGAGGTATGTCTCCAAGTTTCCATTCTCCAATCATTGGCCGCTACCTTGTATTCCTTCTCTTCTCTAAACTTATTTCGTCCGATTTCTTAGGAAATGAGGAACAAAATCTTGATTCCATCAGCCGTTTCCCCCAATATCTATTTTCTTGGGCCTATGGGTGATCCCGATCCATCCGATTTCATTCGCCAAGAAACCAACCAAATCCCCTTCAAACAATCTGCAGTGGATTTGTCCTCTTGGAAGACCAAAACTCTCTTCAGAAATTGGCCAAAGATGACTAAGGGATGGAGGAATTGGTTCCATAGGGTGTTCGAGAAAAAGGGTGGAGATTGGGAACTTTATGATGTGAACCAATGCTTGACTCTTTCATTGTCTGGGATGGAGAGGAACGACTCACTTCTGATTGCTGCGTCTTATTTCTGGTCCAATGCCCTGAATGCTTTCATCTTTGGTCACGGCCCAATGACCATCACCCTGGCCGATGTTTACATGTTGACCGGCCTCAGAATAACTGGATCAATGCAGCCTTACGAGCACTTGAGTGCTGGCTCTAAGAAATTAGCCAAAATAGCAGACTGCACAGGATGGGCTGGTTACATTCTAAACCACGTTGAAGATGGATCAGCTGTCAGCGAAAGGGAATTTGTGGCCTTTCTGAACATGTGGTTGGAAAGATTCATTTTCTATGGATCATCTTGTGGTCCAACCTACAATCACAAACTCATGGCAGAGCACCTAGCATTAGGCAAGGATATCCCTCTTGGAAAATATTTGCTAGGAGCTGCTTATCTTCTAATGTATCAGGTGGCTGTCCAATTACTGAAGAATGAACCAGTGCACACTGTTAGTGGCCCTTGGTGGTTAATACAACTATGGCTTAACCTGTACATGCATAAGCTTGTGAGACCTGATCTCAAAAACCTGAGTTTCCCATCTTCCAACTTTGATGAGGAATACAAAGGTGAAGAAGGAAGAACTCGGCAGTGCATGAGCTACGGTGAGGCTGCATCGGCCATAACAATCGATTTCGATATTGGTCATCTCTTTAAGAAGTTCTACAGAGGGTTTGATGTAGACATACTAACTTGGCTTCCATATGATGACAAGAATGATGAGCTGACCTTCCCATTCAAGTTTTGATTCGAGTCAGGTTGTTTGGACGATGTGGCGGCTGCAACCTTCAATTCTTTCGTCAAGCCATGTGTTCTTCCAGCCGAGTTTCATCATGGCCATGGCAAAATGGCCACCGGCTCTTTTATTCTAGGCAATCTTCCAATGTATGAGTTTTACAACCCATCCTTTGTAGCTCGCCAGTTTGGTTTCAGTCAATTGCCTCCTCGGCTATTCTTCAAGGACGTACTGAAGCCTCGGGAAGATATTAGTGAAGTACTGGAAGCCGGAAGAGTTTTTCAACTGGGATCAGATCTTCCTTCCCTCTGTTTGCATGATTGGATTAGAGTCAGTCTTTCTTCTACTCTCTTCAACTCCTGGTGGCAAGAATGGCGCTCTCATCTTTTCTGTGGACCGGTCCACCCTTTGTGTATAGCCCTAGATGGAAAATTTGCTTCTGATGGGGAGGTAATTTGCTATTTTCTCTTCAAGAAAACTGCTTGACGAATTCCTCTGTTAACCGTCCTAATCGACCTTTTCAGGATGTCGAATTTGATCCTCCGAGCTTGGATAGAAAGGGGCATCCTATAGATTACCAGCCACCGTGCCTGGTTTTGAGAATGGGATCGGATGTGCCTTCACTAAAGAAGTTGATGAAAACTCCTGCTGCCTCCATAATAGTGACATATCAATCTTTAAAGCGTAAGGTGACCCAAGGGGTAACCTAGAAAACCGCCACTGGGAAGAGACTCCGTAGAACCAGACCATCAGCTGCTTAGGTAAACAATTCACCTCCTTTTAAAAATGATATTCACTTACTGACTTTGTCCCTTCACAGCTATCGAGCATCGCATCCCAACTTGCTCTGGATGCAGAACTGCTACCCCAAGCGTTCGACTCAGCACTAACTGAACTTCCATCGGCTGTTCCATGAAAGGAGCCGACCTCGGTTGAAATAACCGATACTTCCATAACAGCAGAGAATGTGAGTTTTATCTTTGATGCTTATTGGGGTATTTTCTTTAACTTCTCTTATTTAGTCTTTTACCCTTCATCTGATTTCTTGCTACGCCAGATACTTCCTGACAAAACACCTATGTGAGATCGAGAGCCTGACAGTCCGCTCAATGATCCTATCGGCGTTGAAGGTGGTCTTGTTACCATCAATACTCAGACTGTTGATTCTCTAGTCCGGCAACCAACTGATGGTGAGGGATTCACTTGCTCAATTTGTCTCTCTACAGCAGGCATGAACTAAAAATCTTTCGATGTTTGCAGATGCCGATTCAACCAGGTATTACTGGTGTATCATTAGCTGTTCCTTCCCTTCAGATAGAAGTTAAGACAGAAAAGGTACTGTATCTCATCTTACTTGTTCATTCTATTATAAACTGATCCGATCCTTTTAATCAAGATTTCCTTTATACATAGGTACTCAATCCTCCAGCCCGAAGCTACTCTCTCAATCTTGAGGAATATTTTGATGAAGATGAGATCAGATCGTCAGCCACTTCCTCTAGCGAAGCTCTGTCGGAGGAGACCAGAAATCGGCTAAGACACATATTGCCAATGCTTGAGAAGAACGTAGCCGATTTGGTCCAAGATACTGATTCAATGCAGAGAGTCTTCTTGGCTATAAAGGGTGATCCATCTCCAGCCCTCTCCAGAGTCTTGTCATATTTGTCTGCTTTTGAAGATCAAGCCCTAAAAGTGAAAAAGACTCAAAGGAACCTATCCAATCGTGAAACTTTACTGGCCAAGGATAACTCTAACAGGCAAGAGGCCAAAGAGTTGATGCGGCGCATTGATGATTTGAAAAATTCTTCCCTCAGGACCGATCCAGAGCTGACCCAACTAGAAATCAGGCGTGCTGAACTTGAGCAGGAGCTGGAAAACGTGAAGGCTGCCATCGATCATCGCAAGTCCACTCTGGCCCAAATACCTGATGCCATCAAACAGAAGAAATAGGAACTATTGGCCAAAGTAAAAGAAAGCAGATCCATCCATAGTAGCCTTGAGAACACTCCTGGAACAACCAAAGAATATGAGCAAAAGATTGCAGAAGTTGATGATCTTCGGCTAGAAATATTAAAAGTCATCCAGGATGTTCTGAACTTGTAATCTGTAGGTTAACACATGTATCTTGGGTAAAACTGACGATAACCATACTTTCCTGCTGTCTCGTTGTATCTCTTGTTTCGGCTAAAGAGCCGATTAAAAACAGCCGATTCTAGACTTCCAATCTTAATTCAGTTGAGTCTGAAAACACGGCTTTCATTAAGAGAACCCTTCGATTTTCTGCCTTCAGACGCCCAATGCCGTATTTTCTTTGGCATTAGTGAGGCGGCGTTTCGCCTTCCATTAATTGCAGTTACCTTTTGCACTTCCCGAGGCGTCCACCTCTTCGCCCCGTGGCTTCAAATACCAGCCGATGGTTTCGGCCTTGAACACATCTCCACTCACAACTGTTCTTTTAAACTTCTCCGCCTTCCAAAACTCTGTAGCGGTTTTCTCCCCTTCCCGCAGATCCAATCAATTTCATGGCTGGAGAGGATAACCGTGGCAAGCACGCGGCAGAGGAGATCCTGGAGGAGAACATGCCGACGAGCCAACACCTCCGCCGCATGAGGTGAGGTTGATGACTTCTGCTCATGGCGATGATCTGTAACCTCCTGCCCATAGTGATGAACTCTTCTATTTTTATTTCTAGGTTTGTTGTGAACGACAGCCTTCGTCCTCTTCCCAGGGCCGGTGAGCCCTCTGATGCTGTGTCTTCCGCGCCGGCCTCATCGTCGGACTCCTCCAATTTGTACAACGGTGATGACGCCCGGCGCTTTCTCCGGGAGTGGAGGGCGGCTCAGAACCTCTATTCCGAGGTGACTTGAGAGAATGGCCAGCTCGAGATCCGCCTCGGGGTATCTCAGGCCGCTCTTCACGTGGCCGAGGATGAAGCCAACGTCGTCTGAGCATGGCTGGCTGAGTCTGACGCCGTGGTGACAAGTACGATGAACTTTAGGGATGCCTCTATTCTGATTTCCATTGTCTTTATCTTGATAGTTCTCTCGTTTCTGTGATTATTAGCCCCTCCAACTGGCGGCAAACACGGCTTTAGATACCGTCAATGCCCACGGCTCCCTCATCGGTGCTCGCCTCCACGACGTTCCGGCCCACGTTTGGGAGATCACCCTCCACGGCGTTCATCATGGTACGACGGTGGCGCTGACCGCGGTGCAGGTCTAGACTGGGCACAAGCTCCACGCCACGGAGACTGGTTTCCCAATGGGTGACGGTCCTAAGGAGCATGAGGACCTGATGGAAGAATTCGTCGCTGCCACAGAGGCCATTGTGGACATTACATCCGCTCAGGACGTAGTGAACAAGGTCTTTGATTAGTTTGTACTTAGGATAAACCGAGGAACAAAGACTCCTATTCTTTCATGAATGCGTCTCGGTGCAATGCCCTTGTGTATGACTGTTTTTGGTTTTATTTTTTGTTCTGAATGCGATACATATTGTATCGGCTTTTATGTCTTTGGAGATTTTCATTTTTTGAACTAGAGGTGATACCTTTCTGGTACCGGCTATTAGAGCCGATGACTGAATGAATCGGCTATCAAGTATCGATCGAATGCTAGGATAACATCTCTTAGAACTTTTCATTCCAAAGGTTAAACGATCGATCAACCCAGGTCAAGCATCCCATTGAGCGAACAGAACCCTCTCCAATAGATCTATTAACTCTGAACTGCGCTTACGATTCGACTTAGAACTCACATACGTCGGCCCAAACCTATCTCCAGGATCAATACTTATTTCCTTTAATCCAATGGCCAACGCGAAGCTATAATTATCCATCAAAACAAACTCTCAGAGCCGATTGCTTGAACCGGCTGTTGGCCTTCATTATTAATCCTAATAAAGCCTCCTTCCCATACCTTGCCAGAAAGGCATTCGAAGTCTCCTAGTTCCCAGAAGACTGGATCGGCTGTTGCAATGCTCACAGACTTATCGGCGCGAACCAGCTCGACATCATCCCCATGCCATTGGATCAAACACTGATGCATGGTTGACGGTACATAGCAATTTGCATGAATCCAGTCACATCTGAGGAGTAAACTGTAGGAACCTTTTCCATCGATGATGAAGAATGTAGTGAGCAGAGTTTTACTCCCGATCGTCAATTCGACGTTTATTGCCCCCTAGGTCTTAGACATATTACCTCCAAAATCTTTGAGCATCATATCAGTCTTGAGTAAATCTCCTGGTCCCTTGCCAAGCTTACGGAAAGTGGTATAAGGCATGAGATTGACAGAAGCACCTCCGTCCACCAACATCTTGTTCATCGGCTTCCCATCAACAAAACCTTTCATATACAAAGCCTTTAAGTGCCGATGCTTGACTGGTTTATCAAATATTGCTTGTTGTACAACTGTCAACTTGGCAACTATCTCCTCATACTCCGATTCATCATAATCTGAATACACTTTTTGATTTGCTGGAGCTCTGAATTCCGATGGCAACAGAAAAGTCATTTGGATATTAGCCGATGGTTGCTTTCTATCGGTTGTTTGCTTAGCACACCATACTAGAGGCTTGCCGGATACCTGAGCCTGTTCCAACTCTTTATTCCTTAGGTGTTGCACCCTTCTCTTCTAGCTTCTTGTCAAACCTCCTGGACACCACTGGCCTTCCTACCAAACATACCCTTTCTCGTTGCCTTCTTCATAATCAGCCCAGTCTTGATCAACAACTCTTTCTCCAAGCCGATCATGAACACTTCCATTTTTAGGCGCCGATCCATGTTATTATGATGATATGCAATTTGAGCATGGATAGACCGACAGTTGATTTGAGATTGCCTAAACTCCCAATATTGATTGCTGCATTCTGGACAATCATGTCTGGGAGTCAACTTCAAACCTTCATTCTAGCAATGTCTGAAAAAAGGACAATTCCAATGTGATTCGGCTTGTTTCCTTTCATACTTCTCCATTTCCAGTTGACGCTGGAATTCTTGATCCTTTAACCAATGCTGATAATCCTTTTCCTTTTGTCGCTGCCACTTATTCAACAGGATCCGAGATGTAACTCACGGCTTTGTCGCCCCTGCTTTTGTCATTTCCCCCTGCTCGTATCGGCTTTTTTGCTTAGCACGACGTCTTCTAATCTCTTTGTACTCGTCAGCCGATATTTGCATCTTGGGATCGACTGTTTTGGCTTCTCTTGATTTGGTCGAAGTTAGAACCTTAGTCCATCCTTTAAGTAGCCTAGCATCAACCATGTTTTGATCTCCTAGGAAAGGATTATCATCAACTTTCATCTTTCGAGGCGTATTAAATTTTAGCCTTCCTTGCTGAATTGCCCTCTATATATGCTGCCGGAAGATTCTACAATCATTACTGGAATGAGAAGTAGCATTATGGAACTTATAGAACTTCTTATTCTTCAACTGATCAGAGGGCAACATAACATGACCATCGGGCAACTTGATCTGCCCCTTCTCAAGCAGGAAATCGAAGAGTTTGTTCGATTTGGTGACATCAAAGTCATAGCTCTCCTCGACTCCTCTTCCCCAAGGATTTGGCACCATCACTGTCTTTTTGCCCCAATTCCATTCAGCCACAGCAACCTCTTCTCCTTCATCTTCATAGCTATCATCGGCTGAGTATGGATTATAAGCTCTAGCCACTGTGGTACTCTTCTGGAATTAGGTATCTCTGCGCATACTCTGGAATTGGCTACTGAGCACTACCACTCGTTGAGCCAATTGACCCAAATTGTCAAATTCTTGCCCCAGCAGCTTTTCTTTCCACATTGGCAGCATTCCTTGGACGGCTAAAGTAGCTAGCTGATCATCGGCCAAGTTCAATGAGAAGCACAAGTTCCTAGTCTCTCGGAATCTCTGAAGAAACTCAGTGCCCGATTCATTAGTCCTCTGTCTTATGGTTTTCAAGTCAGTTATCTTCTTTTCTCTAGTCCCAGTGTAAAAATATGTATGAAACTTCTTCTCTAGGTCAGCCCAATTGGCAATTGAATTGACTGATAGTGATGAAAACCAAGTGAAGGCTGGCCCTGATAGGGATAAGGAGAAGAAACGAACTCGATGGGCATCCTCAACTGATGCTTCGCCCAATTATGTAAGATACCGACTAACATGTTCTATTGTGCTTGTGCTGTCTTGGCCAGTGAACTTAGCGAACTCTGAGAGCCTGTAATTTGCGGCAAGAGTGACCAAATCATACCATTCTGGATATGGGCGTTTGTACGAGAAGATCAGCCCTTTTGGCTTCAGACCGAACTGATTCTTCATCATTTCGGTCACCTTCAGCAGCAACTTGTCAGCTTGCGGATTTGGATTTCTCTGTACTTGCTGACCCATCTATGGATTGAAATCCCGTGTGCCTTGATATCCTGGATTTGGCATCATGTGGAGGGTATTATAATATGTGCCATAGTGATACCCTTGTGGAATCTCGATCTGCTGGGTCCTCTGCTGGCTTGCTGCTTGAAGTCTCTGATTATAGACATAAAGATCTATATCTCTACGGATCCTTTGAATTGAGGGTGCTATTTTTTGAGCCGACGACGGTATGTGGCCTGATGTGCCACAATTGATCACCTGGTTCTGACCTTGCCCGCCAGTTGTTGCACATCCTGTACTGATGGTCCAGGATTATACTGTATTTAGTACCTTGAGCTTGCTCAGATGAACCCTGGACTGCCTGGATATCACCATTGCCAGCTGGTGCTGCTTCTTGATGGCTAGTACCGACTTGATTAGTCCCTTGGGTCGATGGATCTGGAATGTTGTAATAAGTCGGTCCAACCTGACCAACTGGAATCCCATGAATCGCCTCTTTCATGGCGTTGTGAAATACGTCGACGAAAGCTTCATTATGGCTTGATATGGCATCATGAACAGATTTGTCTACAACTTCTGTAAAGAAACTCCTGTCTTCATCTTCAGCTGTATCTGTCTGCCCGTGTAGTAGAACTCTTGGTAGTGAAAATTTCTGAACAATTGTGTTGTCGCGTGTTTTGGTGTAGGACAACAAACACTTCTTCTATAGCTTTGCCGATGACATCTTTATCTCCATCAGGTAGATCTTCATAATGTACCATGAGGATGTCGTCGTTGTTGTGAGCCACCATGACGATTGTGGGGTCCCACCGGGCGTGCCAGAAACGTGTGTCGACATGAAATTTTCGTCCTGTGCCGAGGACACATGTAGCATGCTAGAACGGTCTGCTCGATGGAGCTGGAGACCCACCTAGCTTCAGCGCAGGGATGGTCGATCCTACGCACTCCTCCCGAGACATGCCAGTCAATTTGACCCTGCAATTAACAAGGAGATAAAGTTTATCAGTAATTAAGGGCAGAACGTGCCGGTGTTGCCAGACAGTCCCGAATGTGCGGCTCCGAGAGCCGATATGAAAGGAGATCGACTAAATAGTCGATTCCAGCATATTCATAAGAATAAATCGGTTAAAACTCATGGGGTTGTGTAAGAAGAATCGGTTATCGTTCAAGATAAATATCATTATTTGAGCAAATATTAATCAATGGCAATAAGATATCAATAATGATTGGTTTATGCTAAGCCAATGATTACAAGTAACCAAACCCTTTTTATATAAAGAAACAATTCAACACCATTTAACCATTTAATAAAGATAAATCTAATGAACATGTTAGATCTCATCTAACGTTATGACCAGTGGGGCATGAGGCAGAATCATGCAGGCCATAGAAACAACAATAGACTTGATGACCCTAACTCATTACTAATATCAGTGGGGCATGAGGCAGAATCATGCAGGCCGTAATACAATAATAAGATCATGGGGCTGACATATCTTTCAACCTATCTTTACTTCAACGGTCCCATGGTGCGAACTATTCGTGAAAGCACTCGATATCGGCTAAAATAGCCAATTCAGGCATAGTGCACAGTTAAAGTCATGCTTTGTCAGGAATAGATCTACCAAATAACGATCCCCACTCCACGGTGCCAACAGTGGGGTGTGAGGTAGAATCACACAGGCCATGATAACGGGCCATGGAACGGTTTTCGCTAGCCAATAGATCTACTCAAGACGCAACATGCCCGAACCGCACGCTATGCACGATCAAGATTGACATAAAACAGCCGATAAAACGTAACTCATCGTTTAAAGTGTAGATTAGATCCGTTTCAGATTAACAAACGATGGGCAAAACAAGATATAAGGCCGATCTAGATCAATCTCAATCGGGTAGAGTGATATTGCTGTAATTAGATAAATAATGAAAGCAATAAGCAATATCGATAACTTAATGAATTTACCAAAGACTGTCATTCTAAGGTAGAACCGATAACTTGACCTTAATCTAGTTCATGCAGTGGGGGTCGACTGGATCGATGTAGCCGTACTCAATCTAGACAAGAATCGATAACTAACTTATACTAGAGTTGCAGTGGAGGTCAACCGGATCGATGCAGCGGTACGAACAGAGGTATAAGCCATGACGGTACTTATAGACAAGCAGTGGAGGTCGACCGGATTGATGCAGTCGTACTTCCTAAAGAACTCACCAAGATCTACTCTACTCCTACTCCTAAGGGGTGGCCAGAGCCAAAAAAAAAGTAATTGACTTGTATTGGATTGATTGATTGTGTGTTTTACAATAGCCGGGGTTTGGTATTTATACCCGGAGTCTAAACATGAATCCTACTCGAGCACGACTCGTTACAATTTTCGGCATAGAGGAAAACATTCCTAATTTAAGATAACTTGGACCCTAATCCTTCCCTTTTTGTAGAGTCCGATATGTAGTTTCATGTCTCCAACCGTAACTCATCATCGCTATCTGCTGACGTCATCCCGAGAGATCCAATTCTAGAGTCGTACCTGAATCGGCTAATACCGATCCTCATGCGACCGATTCCTTGATTGGCACGATCTTGATGGTCTACGAGTTCCCGCGTTCTTCTCCCAAATTTTGGTGTAAACAGATAGGCTTTGAAGACTCTTTTAGCTGTAGACTTGCGCTCGTGGGTGCACCATATTGGTAGATAGGGGTGGATTCTAGATCCATGGTAAAAAGGAAAAGAATAAAATAATAATGATACAAGGATAAGCTAGGTTCAAAGTTAACTCAGCAATCGTTTCCCCGACAACGGCGCTAGAAATGCTTGTTGGTATAAATTAATGCACGCAAAATAATCCACAAGCGCACAGATATTATACCGATGTAGCACTAGCACTTCACCGGGAGTACCCAGTTTTATATCGAACTCAAGGAAACGTGTGTGAGAATAACTAAATCTAACTTATCATAACTTCACAATCAAGGCTAGATAATAGAAGCGTAGAGGAGACTGCTAAGGTCTTCTAGTTCTAACTTTGGTAAGCTTTATCTTCTATTGTTCAATTCTGGGGATATTACTAGAGAGAACACAGACAGAGTATATTTTCTATGGTAACAAAGTCCTGCTAGGCCTACTAACAGGAGGTGAACTACAAAGGATTCAACGAGGCTATAAGAGTCACCCTAGCTTGCTACCACCAATCCGAAAAATAGGGTGCATCCATGAGTAACCGAGTCTAAGCACCACACTTACACAACGAATACTACTTTAACCCAGGAGCTACAAGGATTAAAGTACTCAAAAGAGAGTCGTAAACCTAAAGATCAATATGAACAAGATGCTTACTTGAATTAGAAGTCGATTACCAGAGAAATCTCAGAAGCAAGATCAAGAAGAACTTGATTCCGCTTGGGTACAAGCCGTGGAGGGAGCACTGACAGGCCGGGACTCCTCCAAACTCTTCCCTCTCACTCTATCTCACTATCTCTAATACAACACTAGATCCTATTGAGAACTAATCTTCTCTGGATTGCTAGCTCTGATCCTGGTGGACATATGAATTAGGGTTTTTGTCTTCTCAGCTCTCAGGATCAAATGAGCCATCTGCCCTCGAGGGGGTGTAGGCTGGTATATATAGCCCGGAGCGTCCAATGTGAGCCCTTGGATCAACCCAACTTAAAGAACGGCGGAGATGCATCCTAGGAGGCGGTGGGAAACCGACATAACAACAAGGCTGACAGGTGGGACCCATAGGGGCTAGGCGGCCTCCAGGTGGGGCTGGCCAGCCCACATGGCAGAGCCATGTGGCCCACTTCGGTGATTCGCCTTCTGAAGTCTTCTAGAGTCTTCCCACATTGATTACGCGGTGGAATTCCGTGATTTCCTTTGACGATTAGGTCCTCCTTGGTGGTTTTCTGATTAAATCCTGCTGGAAACACAGATTCACCAAAACTCGTGGAATTTATCAGTTTAAATCCCTAAGTCTACATTGGTGATCTATTTTAGCCATTTATTCAAGTTATATTGACAAGTTATAATGAATGTTAACTACCGTCAACAGCCTCCTCATCAGCATCCCCACCATCGTCGTCGTCAGCAGCCATGTCTTGGAATAAATCCTCCATCGTGATGTAATCACAAGCATTGTCATTGCTGGCTGCTGATGATGATGAGGAGGAGGCGGGTTGTCATCCTACACGGTCTGCATTGACCGTTGTCGATGATGACGAGTTTCCTCCAGATGCACCGCCAGTCACATCTACTTTTCCACAATGAAAAGTCCAGACCGTGTAATCTTTGATGAATCCAAACCTGATCAAGTGAGATTGCACCTCCCTGTCTACGTGGGCTCTCATGTTCATACAGTGAGAACATGGACATATGGTTGTCATCCGATTCAGACTCTCACGGTGAGCTTTTATAGCCGCAACAAACTTCCTCACATGAACCAGGTACTGCGGTTCCATTCTCTTCATCCGGTACATCCATTCGGACCTGTTATCGATACCTGCAAACCTTATTCCACAAAGCATATATTATTACAAATAAATAGCCGCCGAGAAGAGAGAATAGATCTGGAGCTAAAGAAATAGTTGTTTTCTCTCTCCTCCATGAAAAGGTGGATCTAGATCTAGATCTAGATCTAGATCAAGATCTAGAGCCCCAAATGATGAAGAAGAGCGACAAATGAGGTTTGGAGAGCATGTATCTACCTTTTGTGGTGTCTTCCTTCAACAAAACAAGAGCAAAACTTCTCCCCCTGATTTTGCACAATTTTTAGGGTTTTGCAGCTCAAAACCCAAAAAATTAGAAGAGGAGCCACGAGGAAGAAGAAAGGGGGCGGCGGCTGGGTGCATTTTTAGCTACAGCAATAACAGAGGCGGGCACTGTAAGGGAAACCGCGTCCGTTAATCACATAACAATGGCCGCCTCGGTTAATGGATTAACGGAGGCGGTTGCTGTAAGGCGTCCGCCTCGGTTAATGGCTATTAACCGAGGCGGTTGGGCAACGTTGACCGCCTCTGTTAAAGGATTAACGGAGGCGGTTGCTTTAAGCCGACCGTCTCGGTTAATGGGTGATTAACCGAGGCGGTCACGTTGAGGCGACCGCCTCCGTTAACTATTAACCGAGGCGGCCGCTCGGGAGCCTTGCCTGGCTGGTGATAACGGAGGCGGTCAAAAGTGGTACCCGCCTCCAATCAAAAAAGGGTGCCGCCACGCAAAAAAGAATTCCGGTACTAGTGACATGGAGTGTACTATCTTCGGTACGGGTTTGTCCAAGGACAACAAGATATAGGATAGACGAGGGTAGAGAGCATTTCTATGGGCGATGAACATGAGTTAAGATAAGGCTAAACTCTAACTGTTTACTTTGGACGTCAGTTTCTCCGTAATCTGCTAGGTTGGTCCAAGCCATAGCTCTACTAATACACATTACCCAAACATAGAGGATTACAAAGGACGAACACTACCATGTGTAATCCAGGTGTATCTTTATGGTCCAAAGAAGCTAGATTCACATGTTTTCTTGGCTGCATAAGAACTTTTATTTATGATTTTACCAATTCTCACTCAAATAAATCCTCTATAAAGTGCTACAAAATTAATTCCACCGCAACGTGCGAAGAATCATCTAGTATATTTTAGCTGTGAATACCTTCTCTTTCTACAACAGTTTATTAATAAATAGTTACAAGATTGTAATCATTAGCAAGTATTTTAAATAGGATCCAATTCACTAAGTTATATGGCATATATCCCACATATATATTATTGGACCAATCCTTGGTCAACCCATGAACTTGATTATACTCGAGCAATAAATTAAAATTGCACCTGTAAAAATGAACAAGGGTACTGTAGTAAATGATCAAGTCGATCGACCATGAAATGAAACCCTACTGAGTACTGACCCTGATTGAAATCCATATCTAGGGCCTAATTTCTGGCCTACCCCATGTCTAAAACCTCTACGACTGGTGGGTGAACGCACGCCGCAAATCATACTCTGACCACGGTCAAAGCCGGGTAAATCAGTCGCACAAGTAAACTCTTGCCATTGGCCTGAATCCCTGAACTCACAATATTCCTTCACGGGCCGGCACTCGGTGACACCAAAACATACTGCACTCTCTGAAGAAGCTAGCTTGCCGAACGCTTGCAGCATGCGCGCACACGCACGCAGACGGTGATAGTTACTCGAGCACTATCTCCATGTGTCTCCTGCCCAACCCACGACCAGTATCCAACCCTTCCGTTTCCGGAGCTACCATACCATCAGTCACTGACGACGACCGCGCCTACCGGAATTCTCCTGTGATGGCGACCTGCATCTTCATACAAGTATATAGTAGTAGAGCTTTATCTGATTTCTGATCCGTCAATTGGACACCGACACCGTACCGTTTCTGTGAGTTCCAAACTGGGAGTTGGTGGTGGTCATTCGTCTGTGGAAAAGGGGTAGGAACGGACTGCTTTTTTGTTCAACAACTCGAGGAAGCCGCCAGTGGTAAATCTAACGATGGATAGAGCTTCTCCTTTTCAGGTAGGAACTTTCACAACGCTTTGTTTGTGTCCTGCTTCTTTTTACGCGAGGATATTATTTTTTCTGCTGGCCTTTGAAGTCACTGATTATATTGAACATCGATGAACAAGCTGAGAAACAGGAAACCGTAGGAATAGCAAATTGCTTTTGCTGAACAAGCTGAGAAAGATGTCACTGGTGACCATGCTTGTAATGTGACAAAATCTTGCAGGATTTATCTAAGAATTGCCAGTTTCCAACGAATTGCCAGCAAAAATGACAACTTTGAAGGCTGGAAAATTTCTAAATAGAGACCATGCCGGAAATTGAGGCAAATTCGGCACATTTTAATTCAGAAAATAGAATGCTATACGTGAGAAATATGTGCATGGTGATATTATCAAATTTGTATGACTAACATGCTAGCGACATCGAGTATAGTGACCATGCATATGGAAAAAATAAAATATTAATGCTTATAGGTATATACCAAGAGGTGGGACCAATGCCAAACCGTATTGGTTGCGCCACTCTCACTTCGATGCTGGAAGAAGTGCCCTCCGAAAACTTGATCGTCCGCTACCCGTGTAGGTGTCACTATGGCTGCACGGAGTTTTGGAGGCCTGCTCGTCGAGAAGCATGTGAGCGTAGCTGCTCTAGGCCGGGGAAGACAGAGAGCAGCGTGCGCTGGAGGTTGTTGTCGACTACACACAGACTCTGGGTTGTACTCTCATATAGACCATAAACGACTGCCTAGGAGGGGGTAGACCAGGCCAATTTGCCAAGGGAGAATCCGATACGGGAAAGACAAAGATTTAGTCTATTTTCTTTCATAAATGCCTCAATCACTATGCAAGAGAGCGAAAATAAAAGACCTAATTAACCAAATAATATATCACTAAACCTTCAAAAAGATAAGAATAACATTTACTTACCCTCAAGAGTCTCTTTCTCTAAAGGAATCAAAAGCAATACCTTCTTCCCTTAGATTTGTAATTTTTGGAAAGTTGCTTAAGCTCCTTCTCGGGCTACAATATTTGTCCAAGGAGGAAGAAGCACGAGCAATGTAATATATATATACATATATATTGTAGCCATTAGTAGAGACGAGTTGCCTCTATAAATGGCATTTTAGATTGAACTACCTCTAAAATTAGCCCTATTTATAGAGGCGGATATAAATTGCCATTTCAGAGGCGGTTGAGAATTCTAGCCGCCTCTGAAAATCGGAGTCCATCTTTCGCCTTTGAAAATGTATTCTTGAGGTGATTGAGTTTGTGGGATCTGATGGAGGCCTTTATGGAGATGGCTAGGGATTGTGCCGCCTTTGCCCAAAAATAGTTCTATTATTAAAAATCATTTCTACGGTGGTGTATTTCAACTATGAACTGTGGTGAGCTTAGTGGGCATAGGGATGCACCACAAGTTTTCATAGTGCAGTGATCCTATCAGAAAAACCGTGATAGTGGACGCTACCACAGGAATATTATTTTAATACAATAAAAAATGATTGTTAGAACTAATTAGTAAAACCATTACTATGCCATTGATCCTCAAAATAATTCATTTTCAGAAACGGTTTACCGGCTAAAAAAATAATTTTCAGAGACGGTTTTCTTAAGACAACCATCCATAAGAATTAATTTTCAGAATTGGTTTGGTTGAGTCCACTGCCCCTAAAAATGATTTTAGAATCTTAGTCAACCATCTTTAAAAATGATTTTAGACTTTTTTAAAAATCATTTAGCAGTCGTAAAATAAGAAAAAAATATTTTAATGCGACCAGAAGACTACAGAACAAACTACCACTCACAAAATTTAATTTTTGGTTCATTTTGCAAAAGTAGAGCCATAGGGAATCGAACACACGAGCTCTCACATCTCAGGGCACCACACAGTCACGTGTGACTACATATATGATGCGGAAAAAGTCTACATACCTCCAACTATTCAGGGTGAACTTCTTAACCCTCAAACTATAAAATCGGATTTTCTACTCCTGAACTTTCCAAAACCGGTCAAATAATCCCCAAGCGGTTTTGAACGGTGGTTTTGCTACACTGACGGTGGTTTTATCTTTTTCTTTTTTATTTATTTCCGCTGAATCTTTAAAAAATCATAGTAAATCACAAAAAAAATCATAAATAGAAAATCCAATTTTATTGGACTCAACATGAGTAGATCTACACAGTGAATGTATAATATGATATGTTTTAGTACAAAGTTTTTACTATACCTTTATATCTATGATTTTCTATAATTAATTAGAATAATTCATAGCTGCATCTTCTATGGTCCAATTGTGGTAAAATTTTTATGGCAGACTAATTATTGTATGCTTGAACTGTAGTAAAAATTTCATACTTATTTGTGACAAAACCGCCCGAAATAGCACGCTTATAGATGTGCTTGTCTTCCACCAGACAATAAGCACCCCGAAAGTAAGTTACAGCGGGCGGTATCCGTCGGGCACACCCCAAGGGAGAACCCAAAAGATCCACATTTTTCCCAAGGATTCAATAATGAGAACGAGTTACAATACTTGTCCATTTCATACATCAGAGTTTCTTAAAAGTACATTATTACAACACCAAATGTCAGAGTGCGGAATGATAAACAGCGGAATTTAAAATAAACATCTAGCGATAAGAACGAGGATCCATCTGAGCCCACCAGAAGAATCCTCCACACAAGGGTACTTCTCATGCATCAGCTGCAACAGGGGTAAATAAACCCTGAGTACACAATGTACTCGCAAGACTTATCCGACTAGTGGGAATAATTTCCCGACTCCAAGCAATATGATAAGCTTTATGGTTTGCTGGTTTTCTTTTAGCAGAAAGCAATACTAATAGAGAGTCCTTATTTATATTATTATTATCAGCCGTATTAAGTTATTATCTATCCAGTCTATATAAGCACATGTTCTACTTTCAAGCAAGAGTTGAGCAATCAGTTCCATTTCTTCTCCTTTCAACTTTCAGTTCTTACTACGGCGCTAAACACGAGACAAGCCGTACCGGAGCGCGGCCCAGCAGGCGGGCGCGGACGCGAGCGTGGCCCAGCGCGGCGGCGGACCGGGCGCGGCGTGGGCTGGCCGGCCCACGGCGGGGGTGCGGGCGCTAGCGTGAGCTGGCCCAGCAGGCGAGGGCGCAGACGCGGCTGGCCCAGGTGAAAGTGCAGGCCACGGGCGCGAGCTGGCCCAGGCGAACAGAGCAGTGGCCTATTTCTAATGTATTCACGGATTTATTTTTCTACAAGAAAACGGCCCTATAACATGTGTGACGCAGAGATGACGCCAACAAGCTAAGAGCAACAGTACGCACCGCCGGCTGCTCTGCTTGCCTGCTCGGGCGTGGTTTCGGTTCACGCCGGCCGCAGCGAGGACGTCCCTGGCTACCTGCAACACCGTCAGCGGAGCAACTGCATGGCAAGGCAAACGAGTCAAGGGAGGCAACAACCGAGCTCAATAGAAACAAAAGAGCAAGGAGCAGTGCCCCGGCTGAGAACTCGTCCCGCCGGCCATGGTGGCCCGCCGAGGGGAAATTCTCCCCATTACCTCACCGTAGGACGTAAACCCGTCGAGCTGACTCCAATAAGAAGCCAACCACTCTAGCTATTTAGGCGCATGGTGAATTGGAAAGGGATGGACTGCACCTCGGCCAATTTTGTGAGCGACGGTGTTCGGCTAAATGGATTCAACGGCGGGGAAAACTCCAACTGAGGCCCCCGATAATGTATGACTACAACAGCAATGGGCTTGGCATGACGCAGGACATCATCGCGACCCTCAAACGTGCGCACGAGTTTGGCATTCCAGCGCGCGAGACCATAGCTCGACGACACGGCGACTGTGAAACAGGGAAGTTAGGCTCGGCGCTGAGCGTGGCAGCGGACACGGTCGTGAAGGCGCAGTGAGGCATTCGTCCCACACGCGTACAGCTGTGCTGCGTCAACGGGAGCAGTGAAGGCCATGCACGCGGTGCGCGTGAGCGTGCTCGGGAGAGTGGCGACATTGGTTCGGACGAGCCGAACACGCAAGCAGACGCGGCGGCGGTAGTGTCGTAGATGGATGTGATGGAGGAGGCAGCATTCAGGTCCGATGGACCCCAGTGTGCGCGTGTGTGCACGCGAGTCAAAAGCCCGGCGCGCAACAGTGGAGCGGACCGAGCGGCAGTAATGGCCGGACAGCCAGCGAGCGCAGTGGCGGAGCATGGAGCCAAACAAAGCAGGGGCCAGTCAAGCTACAAGCGTACAACTTTGAGAGTATTAGCTTACATCTAGCATAACCAACTGATGTAGGCTTAGACATTTTACAGTGGATGCATGCTAACTTTCCGACTTCTGGGCGTCAGTCACAGAGCTGATTCAGAGTTGCTGTGGCCAGAGTGTGAATGAAGGGGGGGCAGTGCCCAGCTTCGCCTCCACTAGACTCCGCCACTGAGCGAGCGGCGACGTCGGGTGGGTAGCGCATCTGGACGCGTGCGGCGTGCGCGAGCGCGTACCAAGGCGCATCAGTGGGGATGTGGCCGGCGCGGCAGCATGCGCTGGGCAGGCCAACAGCGGTGCTAGGCCGAGCAGAGGTGGTGACCGCGCCCGGAGATAGACAATGTGTCGTGCATGCTTTTTAAAGTGGCTCAAAAACTCGAACCCGATGCTCCAAACGCCAAACCAGTTGTTCTATGCTCTAGAGGGTATATAGGGCTATCAAACTAATCTAAAACACCTCGCCACTTCTTAAGCCGATCCTCTCCTAAAAATGTCCGAACTATGCCTCGTCGACACACCCTCCGACTTAAGAAACGACTAAGTCCTTCATTCGGATTCGCGTCACTTTCGGTTTCCAAGCTGCCCACTAAGCTAGCTAGTGACTCTTGATCCCGACCGCGAGTAATTCCCCGTCTAAGCGATACAACGTGACCTACCATGTAACATTCGGTTCACGTTTCAAATGAACGTTTCAATTTTTAAGAATTGATTTATACCCTAGATTACACACATTCACATACAAGTAAGATGCTCATGTAGTGTTTTAGCAAAAACTGTACAATGTAACACCGAGGGTGTTACAAATCTACCCCCCTAAAACAAAATCTCAACCCAAGATTTCGTGTGCCTAGTGTGAGAAAGAGATAGGAAATACATTTTTGGCGCAGCAACTAACTATCCGAACCGGCGAGAAGGTGGGGGTATTGCTGCAATAGGTAACTCTCTTGTTCCTAGGTGGCTTCATCATCTGAATGGTTTTGCCACTGCACCTTGTAGAACTTTACCACTCTGTTCCTGGTCACTCTTTCTTTCTCATCCAAGATTTTGATAGGATGCTCAACATAAGTCAAATCTGGCTGGAGGGGAAGCCCTTCAATTTCTACAGCTTCGTTTGGAACCCGCAAACATCTCTTCAATTGCCATACATGAAACACATTGTGTACCGCAGATAAAATATCTGGAAGCTAGAGACGATAAGCAACTGGGCCACACTGCTCCAACACCTGATAAGGACCCACATATCATGGAGCCAGCTTGCCATGGACACCAAAACGATGCACCCCTCTCATAGGAGACACCTTAAGATACACATAATCTCCAGCTGCAAACTCCAAGGGCCTTCTTCGCTTATCGCCATAAGCCTTCTGTCGGCTTTGAGCTGCTTTCAAGTGACTCCGAATAATACTCACTTGATCTTGAGCCTCTTTGATGAACTCAGGCCCAAAGTACCCATGGTCTCCCACTTCAACCTAGTTGAGTGGTGTCCTACACTTTCTTCCATATAGAGCTTCAAATGGTGCCATGCGGATGCTTTCCTGATAGCTATTATTGTAAAAAAATCAGCTAACTTTAGGCATTCATCCCACTTCTCCGGAAAATAAATGGCACAAGCTCTCAACATGTCTTCGAGCACCTGGTTCACCCTTTCTGTTTGGCCATCAGTCTGGGGGTGATAAGCCGAACTGTGGAGGAGACTAGTCCCAAGACACTCCTGGAGTTGCTCCCAGAAGCGAGAGACAAAAACCGATCCCCTATCAGAGATGATAGTTAGGGGAACTCCGTGTAGGGTCACAATCCGATCAAAGTATATCTCCGCGTACTTCCTGGCTGTATATGAAATCTTCACCAGAATAAAATGACGAGCAGACTTGGTGAGACGGTCCACAATGACCCAGATAGAGTTATAACCATTGGTTGTGTAGGGTAAACCCACAATGAAATCCATGGAAATATCTTCCCATTTCCACACAGGAATGGGCAGAGGCTGCAAATATCTAGGAGTACGCATATGATCTGCCTTAACTCTACCACAAGTGTCGCACCCCACGACGTGCCGGGTGATGTCCTGCTTCATGTTAGACCACCAGTACAAGTGGCGCAGATCATGATACATCTTGTTGCTGCCAGGATAAATAGACAGCTTTGAATGGTGGGCTTCATTCAAAATCTTTCTTTTTAGCTCTTCATTGGATGGAATCACCAGCCTATCCTTGTATCTCACCACTCCATGCCCATCAACACTAAAGTGAGGGCCACGCCCTTCGGCCATCAATTTTCTAATGTGGGAATTTCTTCGGGGTCTTCCTTTTGCTCCCGAATAATCTGCTCCACAATTCTGAGGTCAATGCAATGTCAGCCAACACTTCAGCATGGTCGAGAGACAAAGTTGTTTCCTCAACCTAATGTGACTTTTGGCTCAAAGCATCGGCCACTACATTGGCCTTTCCTGGGTGACAATGGACTTCCAATTTATAATCCTTTATCAATTCTAACCATCTCCTCTGCCTCATGTTCAGCTCAGACTGGGTGAAAATATACTTGAGGCTCTTGTGATCTGTAAAGATATGCACTTTGTTGCTCAACAGATAGTGCCTCCAAATTTTTAGAGCATGGACCACAGTAGCCAGCTCTAAATCATGAGTGGGGTAATTTACTTCATGCTTTTTCAGTTGGCGCGAAGCATAAGCTATCACACGCCCATCTTGCATAAGCACACACCCCAACCCCGTCTTCGAGGCATTATAGTATACATCAAAGGGCCTATCAATATCGGGTTGGGCCAACACAGGAGCAGTGGTCAGAAAAGTCTTCAGAGCTTGGAAAGCTTCTTCACAGGCTGGGCTCCAGTCAAACTTAGCTTCTTTTTGGAGCAGCTTGGTCATTGGCTGGGCTATCTTGGAGAAATCAGGAATGAAACGCCGATAGTATCCAGCTAGACCATGGAACTGATGAATCTGGTGCACAGACTTGGGAGACTTCCAATCCAATACATCTTGCACCTTGCTAGGATCCACTGAAACGCCGTCAGGTGTCAACACATGCCCCAAAAACTGCACTCGATCTAACCAAAATTCGCACTTGCTGAATTTAGCATACAGCTTATGCTCCCTTAGTCGAGCCAGCACTATCCGAAGGTGTTGGGCATGCTCTTCATCATTCTTGGAATAAATCAGTATATCATCAATGAACACTACCACAAACTTGTCCAGCTCCGACATGAAAACTAAATTCATCAGGTACATGAAGAAGGCCAGAGTATTGGTAAGACCAAAAGACATCACTAGGTACTCATACAACCCATACCTAGTAGCAAAAGCTATCTTTGGTATATCATGTGGCCTGATCTTGATCTGATGATAGCCTGATTAGAGGTCAATCTTCGAGAACACCTTGGCACCGGCTAGCTGGTCGAACAAAGTATCTATGCGGGGCAAAGGATACTTGTTCTTAATTGTTACCGCATTAAGAGGGCGGTAATCCACACACATCCGCAGAGTACCATCCTTCTTCACGAAAATAGCCTGGCAACCCCATGGTGAAGAACTAGGACGGATGAAACCTTTGTCCATCAACTCTTCCAGCTGCTTCTTCATTTCTGCTAGTTCCCTTGGAGCCATGTGGTATGGGCGTCTAGAGATAGGGGCAGTACCAGGCTCTAGCTCAATGGAGAATTCTACCTCTCTATCCGGTGGCAACCCAGGAAGATCTTTAGGGAAAACATCCGGGAACTCACATACTACCGGAATGGAGGTAAGATCAGGAGAGGCTTCAGCATGGGCAGCAATAGGTAAGACTAGATCTGAGGGTACAATAAGAGACATCCTATCCTTAGAAGAAGGAAGCCGTAACTTCACACTTCACCTCTTCAAATCCAAGACTACCCCAGACACCCGCAACCAGTTCATTCCAAGAATAGCATCAATGCCTTGCCCAGGCATGACCATGAACTATAGGCGGTAAGTGTGGGTGGCTAATACTAAACTTACTGTATCTGTGCGGGTATTGATGAACATTTGCGAACCCGCAGTACGGATCTTATAGGCATAAGGTATAGCCATAAGTGGTAAGTTGTGCCGCTCTACAAACCCCATGCTCATAAAGGAATGTGATGCACCAGAATCAAACAACACATAAGCTGGATGGGAGTTGATGGTAAACATACCAGCCATCACCGGCTCCTGCTGCAAAATCCGTTCAACATCTGTGAAATGCACCTGATCGAATCTGCTGGGCACTTTCCTCTTGATTATGGTCCTCTTGACAAGCCTGGAGTTCGCTGACTGTAACACCCTAGGTGTTTAGGCTTCCACTAAATTGCATGTCATTTCATAAACATGTGCATTATCCATGTCATCATGCCATTATCATTGAAACATACATATGCAACATTTTAAATTGTATGTGTTTCATGCTTGATTGCTTAGAGTGGTAGTAGTGCAACATGTGAATGCAACATGAAACTCTCATACCTTGAAACATGGCAATATGGTAGTAATGTGCCAAGTATAAAATAATCACAAAGTCATGAAACATGCGAAACATTTCATTGCAACATTGGGTAAATTGCTTGTTTTGATTGTTTCATCACATGTGATCAATTGAAATGGTATAACAATTGTGTAAAGTGGTTGATCATGGTCTAATACACCTTAACTACACTTAGAGTAATTGTTTGGACATTGTTCATGTAGGTCAAAATGACAAAATTGCCCTTGCATGGAAGTTTGACTTGAAATGAACCCTAGAGTGCCACTATTTGACTGATCCAAAAGTCCAACTTAGAGACTTTGCATGGCTATGCACTCTTTACAAAAGTTGTAGCTAATTTATCAAGGAACAAAAGTTGTTTTATGACCAACCCATGAAAATGTGTGGAACATGGTCAAACATGGCCCACAAGTCAGAATTTCAGACTGATTTCATACTTAGAAATTTTCCTAAGTCTTTATGTGTTTTGCAGCTTCATGTACCCAACTTTGTCACCTTGTATCTCCCTAACCAAGCCAAACCAGCTCGAGCTCCAATAACAAGAGTTGTAGTTCACATATAGATGATCAACTTTGTTAACTATGGCATAGTCTAGATCGTCACTGTTTAGGAGAAAATCACCGTTAAACTCGCTCTGTCAGTCACCTTCGATGATCACTGAATCGCTGTTTTCAGAAATCGGTCAGTGACAGTCATGGCTGACCGACTCAGGCAACGTTTGCCGCGTGGCGTTCATGCACTGCCAAGGTCACCACGTCGCGCGTCCGCGCTCCAGAAGAGGGCCAGCGCCTGCTGAACGCGCTCGCCGCTCCATTTCTCCCTCTCGCCTTCTCCGCGCGCAGCGCCGTGTTCACAGCAGCCGCCCGCCATTGCCGACCGAGCATCGCCACCGTCGTGTGCACACGCCACCACGAAAACATGTTGCCCCGTCCGCCTGTAGCCTCGCCGTGGTCTCCTCTACCTTCTCCACCCCACCATCGAGTCAATCGAGCCTCGGTAAGGGCCAATCGCTGGCTTTCCTTCCACCGCCGCCGTGGCTGTTCTTGCCGAAGATGGCGCTCCACGCGGCCAGCTCTCCTCGCGCCATTGCCATCCCTCCTCTGCCTTGAGCTAGGTCCGGTGCACCCTATTGAAGCCCGTAGAGCCAACCGTTAGGGCTGCGACGCCGTAGCGTCGTCGGAGCCGGCCGTGCAGTGGCCGAGCGCCGCCGTGGCCATCGCCACCCCCCTAGTTGCGTCAATAGCTACGAATAAGGGTTCCCCTAGGTCCGCTAGGATGAGGCGAGCACGTAGACACCCTTGCCTTCGCCAGAGAAGCTACCGGCGACGAGCTTCGCCGCCGTCTCCTTCTCCTCCCCTGCCTGTCTCGCTGTCACGCGGGACCCGGCTGTCAGCCGCCGAGGCTGAGGCGGGAGCCCAGCGTGGGCCGCGCCGCGTCTTGGGCTGCGCCTGTACGCTTCGTGGGCCGCTGTTCCTTCAGGCCGGCCCAACTGTGGCTGAGTTTTGTTTCCTTATTTGTGTTGTTTTATTATTTCACAGTTTGGTGTATAGATTCAAAAATATGTAACTCAAGTTTGGTAGATCCAAAGGATATGGTTCCAATTTTGTTGAGTTCATGATAATGTCTAGTATTTAATAAAAATATTATATGGGCATATGTTTTAGAAATTCTGGATGAATTAAATAGGACTTTGAAATGTGTTTTTAGATACATGCAAACTTGTTTGAATTTTAGCTTGAGTTTCTGTGGTCCAAAAATTATGAAATTTTGTGGGTAATCTATTATTGCTTAGTAGAATCTCTGGTTAAAATTTCAGAACTAGTGCATGTGTAGTTTTTGAGTTATAGAATTTCCTTTTATTAATGGATGGATCTTGTATGAATTTTCATAATTTTTCTATAGATCCAGTAAAGGTAAAATTTGGTGAGTGCTATTCTTATGCTTGAATGATACTAGGAAAAATGTGAAATCTGTTGCTTGACACTTTTCATTAAGGTTTCCTAATTATGCTAAAATTGGACATGCCACTTGTTATTTTGGGATACAGCAAGTTCTTCTTGCTCAATGGCTTTGAAATTTTTATGGTAGTCTATGTGCAGCATGAGATAGCTACTGTAATTTTTGTAGATTTTTGTGAATAATTTTACTATATATTGCTTAAATCACCTAATTAACTAAATAAATTGGAAAAGGATATTAAATAATTTATTTAGAAGTTGGCACTATACTTTCTGATGTTTCTTAGGTATGAAAAACAAGTTGGTAAATTTGGTTTGATCAAAGTATGTTTTTGCACAATCATTAAATAATTAAGTTAGTAACCCTGTCATTCTGGACAGATTCTAGGTTTGCTGGAAATTGATTTGGTTAACATCAGAATCATGCTTTGCTGTTTACCATTGATTTGTAGAACATTTCATAAGCTTTCCAGAATGTCCTCATACAAGTCATTTGGATTTGTATAACTCTTGTTGTGATTTAATTACGGGAATACTTGTATGCATATGAAACTTTAAGTGTTAAATTATGTATACCGTTACTATTTCTAAGTTGTGGTAATGTTCCTAGGTGTTAGGCCTTTAACCGAAGATGAGCATCTTTATCTTAGGTTATGCAAGTTAGGTAAGTTGGTCTTGTTCTTTAAGTTAAGTTAGATACATGCTTAAAGTGATTTGAATAGGGCTAGTCTTACTCGGTAAACGAGTGTCCAGTGATGCTTTCGTAAACACTCACTGTGATTCATTCATCATTGAGCATCATGTCATTCCTTATGCATCCATGGTATTTATTTTGTGCATCGGCATGCAATAGGTGTACCGGAAGGAGTGACCCTGCTGGAATTCGAGGAACTGAGCGAGCAGCAGCCGGCACCGGAGATTCAGGAGGAGCAGCCTTCAGGAGAAGTGCCAGACGAGGTCGCCATTGAGTGCCTGGACCACTGTCCTTGCAACTTTGTGAAAGGCAAGCCCCGGAGCATATTAAGCCTCCTAATTTCCGAAATACAGTTACAGTATTATTATTACATATATTGTTGCATTAAGTTTAGGTGTTGGATGCAAACACTTGCTGCATTGGTTACCCAATTCCTTGTCTAGATATTGTTACCCTGAATCCTATGTAGCTCAGGCTCATGTAGTGCTTAGCCCTGCTTAAACGCGGTAGAAGTCGGGTGATTTCCTGTCACCTGCGAGATATAGGAAGATACATGTGGCACGGTTGGCTATATTTGCTATCGTGGAAAAGAACCAGTCTTAATTTGAAATGAAGACCGGACGGAGGCTTGCCGGTTTGTAGTGACTCCGTCTGTGTCGCTTAAGGACTGATTCTTGGAGCCTTTCCTGTTCATGTTGAACGCATGCCTCTCTCTTAGTTGGCCGTGTCTGATGACCGACCGTGAAGCCGAGTAGCTCACCTCAGGCCGGGAGTCGATAAGTATAAAGTGTGCCTCGGAAGGGAGCCGTAGGCGTGAGTCCAAGGGCAGGTGATTTAAAAGTCCTGATCGTCTTGGCAGAAGGGTAATCCCTGAGAGTGCTGGCGCTGATCAAACCCGCGAATTTGGTTCCTGAGTTGTACCAAAGGTAACCCACGGCTACCCTTGCTAAGTATGCCAGGGTGAGAGTTAGGAATACCCCCTCAGCTGAGTTGTAATTCGATTCGAGTCACCGTCTCTCCCGGTTAGTGAGAACTTGACGGGCTTATCTCCAATGTAGATACACTTAATAACATAATGGTTCGGAAATGATGATATGATGATGACAGCCTTATTATACCTGCTATGGTTAATATTGTTTGCTCATAATAAGTGAGTGCTCTAGTACAGGTGCTAATCTAGTGGACAGGTAACTAATGATAAGCTTGATGCTAAGTTTAAATGGGTTACTCTATTCATAAGCTCTTTTATGCAACTGTGTCAAGCTAGCCCACCTGAAAAGCCTTGCATGATCCTTGGTGTCTTTTAGTTCTGTTTTTGACAGGTAAGTCTAGCTGAGTACCTTCTCGTACTTAGGGTTTATCTCCCACCTGTTGCAGATGACCAGTTCTACTTTGGTTGCTGCAAGTACTGCCTTCTCCCAGCTAGGGATGAAGACTAGACCATTGGGCACGGTCCCTACTAGTTCTCGTACCTGATAATGCTTTTGTGGGACATGACTCAACCTTGGCAATGTAATTGAAAACTATGATGTTTTGTACCAAACTATGTTGCTTCCGCGCACTCAAACTTGTTTTGTAATATTCTCTTTTAACTCTGATGGATGTAATACGAATGCTACTTATGAAATGTTGTAACGGATGATGTGTTGTGTTGAATCACTACGATCTTGGTTTGTATGTCGAGAGTTGGTTGAAATCCTTCGTGATTTCCGGACTACCGGGATCATGGGAGCTTAAGTACAGGAATTTGATCGCTTCGGTGATTGTTTTTGTACTTACATTCTTATGATTTGGTCGGTTCTGTTACACTGATAGTTGAGCGGACTGAGCTGGCTAGTTCTGGGGACGAGCTCGGGCATAGTGGCCATCTTTGCCACACTTGAAGCAAGCACCTGGCTTGTTCCCAAACCCCTAACGAGGTGGGACCTGCTGTCCCTGAGACTGCTGGGGCTGCACCTGCTGCGGGGGTGCACAGTACTGGGTGGAAGAAGTTTGAGAAGTCTGTTGGGCTGCCGGAACAAAGGCCCGCCTGATGACTGATAGGGCCCCCATCGGACAACCTGTACCTTGTGAGGGTGTGTCGACGAAATATGGTCGGCAGTCCACCTAGGGGTATGCCCAAGGTAGTAGATTGTCGGCAGACAGATGCGCAAGCCACAAACAAGACGGTGACGCAAGACAGACATGAGGTTTTATCCAGGTTCGGCCGCCAAGAAGGCGTAATACCTACGTCCTGCGTCTGATTGTATTGTTGTATGTCAATGAGAGATGTTTTTTAGAGGGGTCCCCTGCCCGCCTTATATAGTCCGGGGGCAGGGTTACAGATCTGGAAACTAATCCTAGCCAGTTATAATTGCCATAGGTGACCGGATAAGGATTCCTATTCTAACCGACCAGGATCTTGCTTGATCGCCAAATCTGCCTTGACTCCTTGCGCGGGACTCCAAATACGTTGGCCGGGCCGCGCGTCGTCTTTTGATGGACCGGACCCTCTGATCTGGGCCGGCCCAAGCCTAGCCGTAAGGGTATAGGGGTTAATACCCCCACAGCTAGTCCCCGAGCACCATGTATTATGCTACGACACGCCATTTTAACATTCTCCGACAAGTAAGGCTTGAGTCCTTGACCTCTCTGACCACCGTTGTCGCCGGAGAAGTAGGTTGTTCGAAGAATGTATGGTGCTCTTAAGAAAAAAGAAAAAGATTTCCATCCTGTGAAGTGTGCCCACTTGTATTTCTGAAAAGAAATGTAAGTGAATCTTGAAGCGTAGCATCCTTGATCATCAGAGGCGTAGGGGTCGAAAAACAAACACATTCACCACAAGGTGAAGTGTGCCCACTTAGTCCCCGAGCCTGGTAGTAGGTGACGTAGGCACGTGGTGCCAGGGTCTAAAAAGAATTCCCAGTTAAGTTGAGAACCCAATCGTCGTACAAGCGATACGAGATGCACCGGCAGGTGCATCGTACCGATGTAGTCCCCGGGCTTGCTGGAAGGCGAAATATGAGCCTTGTAGCAGGGTCTAAATAAATGTCTCTCAATTGTATGTGAGTACAAATCACATGTAGCTGAGGAGAACGATTTCCGAGTAGTGGTCAGGACAGTTCCCGAGCACGATAGTAATCCGTTTAATCAGTCAAAGCATAAGGGTCGATTAAATAAACACATTCATCGCAAGGTGAAGTGTGCCCACTTAGTCCCCGAGCCTGGTAATAGGTGATGTAGGCACGTGGTGCCAGGGTCTAAAAAGAATTCCCAGTTAAGCTGAGAATCCAATCATCGTACAGGCGATACGAGATGCACCGGCAGGTGCATCGTACCGATGTAGTCCCCGGGCTTGCTGGAAGGCGAAGTATGAGCCTTGTAGCAAGGTCTAAATAAATGTCTCTTAGCTATATGTGAGTACAAATCACATGTAGCCGAGAAGAACGATCTCCGAGCAATGGTCGAGACAGTCCCCGAGCACAGTAGTGGTCCGTAGCAGTCCCCGAGCACGGTAGTGGTCTGGGCAGTCCCCGAGCACGACAGTGGTCTGAGCAGTCCCCGAGCATGGTAGTGGTCAGAGCAGTCCCCGAGCATGGCAGTGGTCTAGGCAGTCCCCGAACACGGTAGTGGTCGGAGCAGTCCTCGAGCACGGCAGTGGTCTGGACCATCCTTGAGCACAAGACATGCAGCGAAAAAACGAACGCCGCTTGTACTATTATTTGGTGTATTTATTTATCTTCGTATTCTGTCAAGTCCAATCGTACATGTCTGGTCAAAAAAGCAGATAGGTATAGCACATCATACTGTCTTCATGCCCTTTCTAGCAAACATTCGCTTGGCGCCTGTAAAGAGGTGCGTCAGTGTGGGCCCTCTCACACTAGCAACGAAGAAGCGCGTACACTGGTAACGAAGGGGCGCATTTATTGGCGTAGATCTTGAGGTTGTGAAAACAACCATCTGCGGCGCGTGCGCACGTCTCCCAAGAATCTCAGGCGGATGAAACGATGGAACCCTTGGTTATTTATAATATAGAACTGGTAAGTTACTTTTTACCGATCCCCATTATCATTCACCGCCGCAGCCTTCTTCTTCCTCTTGCCAAACCCTATACCTCTGAAATCAGCACCAATCACCCCTCCACCTTATCCACCCCTTTAGCAAGGTCGGATTAATGGTGAAGAGAGACGCCCAGAAGAAAGCCGGAGTCATGGCGAAGGAGTGGTGAAGTCAAGGAGCAACGAGCAGACCATCGAAGACCTCGTCACCATGGGAGTGCTCCACAACAAGGCACTCGCGGGATGGCGTGCGCCAGAAGGAGAAAGCTACCCTGATCCACAACCAGGTGAGATTGTGGTTTTCGAGGATTTCTTCAAGCGGGGTTTTGGGGTTCCAGTGCACCCTTTCCTTCAGGGGCTCTGTTTGTATTATGAGATTGGGATTTGCAATCTGCATCCCAACTCGATTCTTCTTGTCTCCACCTTTATCCATCTTTGTGAAGCATATGGTGGCTTCCAGCCCCATTTCGATCTCTTTCGCCATCTGTTCTGTCTGCGGAAGAAAGGAAGTGGCGGCTCGAAGATAGCCAAAGGCGTATACCTCAATCTGCGTGACGAGATGAAGGCCCAGTACTTGCACTGCCCTTGGAACACATCACTAGACGACTGGTACAAGAAGTGGTTCTACATCCGTGAAGAGCCGAACACGATCAACCTGTGCGACGTGGGGTTCATTCTGGAGAAGAAGAACAGCTGGTCGGAAAAGCCCGAGCACTTAGAACAGATCATAGAACTGCTCGGGATGATCCCGTGAGGGAAGCTGGATGGTCCAAGCGTGGTCGGAAACTTCATCAGCCGAAGGATCTAGCCCTGCCAGAGGAGGGTACATCCTGGCTACAAATACCAGGGTAGCGCAGATCCAACGAGGACCAGAAAAGAGGCGCTTGACAAAATCAAAGTCAAGGCCAGGATTGGGGAGCTATTCAACTTAGCCGATCCCAATTATGTCAGGTTAAGCGACATCGAGCACGCCTTCAAGCTGGCCCGACCTCCCCCAAAGGTAAATTATGCTTCCTTGTACCTGTAGAGTTATGTTGTAACAAAAATTGACTGTGTTGTCACCTTTATGTTTCCTAGAGTAATGGTCGTGACAGGGCAGCAGTGTTCGTGTCTCCACCCCCTGGTGTGGATTGGCCACAAGTTGCCGGCCCAACCGCCCAGACCAGTGCCAGGGCCAAAGACATCAACTGGGTCGTACTCGGGGTTGGGGAGGAGGCAACGGCCAGGGCTGCTGGCAAGCGGCCGGCGGCCAACAAACGTCGTCAGGCCATCTTCCCACTGTCAGATGACGAAACAGAGGATGCAGACATCTTCTGACTCGTCCCTCAAAAGAGGAGGAGACAACTGGAGTCGACAGAGCAGGGTGGCTCCTCCGTGCCAGCAGGGATCGCATCACCGACCACTGCAACACAGAGGACAAGCGGCAAAGGGGTCGAGCACCAAGCCCCAGTGCCGGTTCTAGTCGTGGAAAAAGACCCGGTGGAACCCGCCGAGCACGTGGAGCAAGCACGGTCGAAGAGACGCTCCTTCGCCATGTCATTCCGTGCTTCCAAGCTATAAGTAGTTGTAACCTTGATGTAAGCTTACAATTTGTATTGAATACTATTGTCTTCTGAACTTATCCCTGATATATTAGATCGGCGTCCACCAAAAATCCCGACCAGCTAGCCGGGTGCGGCATGGCTTCGCCAGCAATGGCGGAAAGAACTGCCCAACAGCCGGCTGTGGAGGAACCTGTAGAAGAAAATCCACCGGAACCTCAGCAGACAAGCGGCCAGACGACAGTCCCCGAGCAGCTGGTCGAGAAGAGAGCCGAGCCAAGTACAAGTGCTACGAGCACTAACCCTGCTGAGGGGGATACTTCGGTGCCAAGGGGACCAGACCAAGCCGAGGAGCAGCAGCCGGAAGTGGCACAGAACACGCTTGCCGATGCTATGGCTCGTGGGAAAGCCATAGTGGTCGCAGAGACTACAAACTCTAGACCAGCGCCGCCTCCTAAACAAGAGGACGAAGAGGACGAAGTAGAAGAGGTCCTGGGCCGTCCCCAAGACAAACGACAACATGTATATGTGTCGCGCTGGCGGAACGACGAGTGGGTTATGCATGAGGAAATCCCAGAGGTCGAAGAGACCCTAAAAGTTGAACGAGCGGCAAAACGTCTGGTGACAGAAGTCCAGGTATGTTTGGCTTGACCACTTGATCTTGCTATTTAGTCGAACTGTCTGACTTAGCTTGTTTATATGCAGGACTTGATGAAGACCGCAAAGTACCGAAAAAGGTGCTTCGACCAGATTGAGGGAATCACGGCAAACAATAGAGAACTGGCGGCTGAGGTGGAACGCTTGCGCCGCCAACTTGAAGCCACCGACCAGGAGAGGACAGAGCAAGAGGCACAAAACCAGAACCTGGTCGTCCAGCTTAGTAACAAAGAGCAGGAAAAAACAAGTAAGTTGTCATTTTATCATAGCAAGTGCATGACACGTGTTGTTGCATTGTTGGTAGTGACAGCTGTAATGCAGGCTTAGAAGCCAAAGTAACCCGCCTCCAAGAGGAGAATAGCTGTGTGGCCGTAGAGTGTGGTCGCCTGAAGGAGGACAACGAGAAACTGGCGCGCGACCAGTCTCAACTCCGAGACCGCACAACTAAGATGAAGGAGGAACTGAAAAGTAAGTGTTCCAGACCACCTTGCTCATTCTGTTGCCCGCCTTATCTTGTCGTGCCATTACATTCTGATGTCTTGTACGGTTTGCAGTTTTAAAAGTCAATGCCAAGAAACATCTAGAAGATGTGATGAAAGATCGTGACGGCTGGAAGGCGCGATGCCTAGAGACCACCGAGGATCAGGACACATGGAAGAACCGGTGCCAGGAAGTGGCAACTGGCATTTTGCCCATCCTTGACCTTATCGACCCGACGCTCACAGAGGAAGTGCCAAGGACGCCACAGCTCGGACTGGTCGAGAGATGCCGAAAGGCATGGGGATGGTTCCAAGAGTTCGTGAAGGAGGCGGGTGAGTACACGGGTGCACATGTGCTAAGCATGGTGCGTGCCCACTACCCCCTGATCGATCTCAAGCACCTGGAGGCTGGGTACCCGAAGGAGGTAGACCCAGACAAGGCTGAGGAGCTTCGGATGGCCCAGCTGGACCTGTCGTCAAAGATAATTAGTGACATTAACCTGTGTGGAGGTGGGACAGCACCTGTACAGGGTACGCCATCGACAAGTCAGCTGGAAACGCCATCAGTTGCAAGCCAACCGACGAAGCCTGCGGTCTCGACTAGCCAGGCGTTGGCGGGGCCATCCTCTTCAGCTCGACCAGCACAAGAGTCCCTGAGACTCGAGTAGGATATCGGAAGCGGCGAGCAGTAGGTGCCGCGCGCCCCGACCAGCCAATGGAATAGGCTTAGAGCTGTAGAAGAAGGACATAGTTGTGTTATTGTAAACTTGGGCCTCTTCAGGCAAGCATGTGATAACATAAATGTATATCATCATAAGCTTGTTTGCTTTGTATAAAACGTATTTAAGCTTGAAACTCATGTTGGTGTAACTAAGTGAGAACATGTTAATGTTCTGTTTAGTTGTACCATTTTGCTCGACACGTCATCCCGAAAAGTTTGTGCGGCCCTAGTTTGCCATGTGGTCGGAGTGTGAGGTGTGTGACCTGTGCACACGTAGACGCGGACAAGTCAAACCAAGGGGGACCTGCCGATCACCCGTAACGTAGAGAGCGGATCCCATGCACGTGTTGGGAGGAATCGGAGACAGGGCCTGCTCCGAAAACCGTAGAAGGAATGGTGGTCGCCTTTTACTGGCTAAGTTAGAATAACCATAAAATTCAAAGTGACACATTAGAGTGGTCGGAGAAATCATAATAGCTTTATTGAAGTAAATCGAAAGTACAAAAGGAGTACATATCTCAGTGGTTAAGCATAGAAACGTCTAAGCTTGTCGATGTGCCACGAGTTTGGTACGTCTGTACCGTCCAGGTGAGCTAACCTGTAAGACGTTGGTCGTGTGACTTCCTTGATCATGAAGGGCCCCTCCCATGGGGTTGTGAGTTTATGGACGCCAGCCTGGTTCACCTTCCACTTCAGGACTAGGTCCCCGACCACGAAGAACCGCTCTTTAACATTCTTGTTGTAGTACCTGCGCAAAACAGCAAGGTATTTGGCCGTACGTACACAAGAATCGAGCCGCTTCTCTTCTGCGCTATTCACTTCTAGCTCTCGTACTTCATTGACCTTGCCTTCGTCGAAGTTCTCTACCCGTGCTGATCTGAAAGCTATATCTGCTAGGAGGACTGCCTCAGCGCCGTAAACCATAAAGTACGGTGAGACGCCGGTGTTACGACTGGGCTGAGTTCTGAGGCCCCAGACCACGGCTGGTAACTCTTTGAGCCATCTTCCGGGAGCTTTGTCATTTTCTCTGTACATCCTCTTCTTCAATGCGTCCAAGATCATGCCATTGGCCCGCTCGACTTGTCCATTAGCTCTAGGGTGCGCCACCGAGACGTATTTTACTACTATGCTCCTTTCATAGCAGAAGTCCCAAAAAGCGTTCCCGGTGAACTGAGTACCCAGATCAGTGATGATGCTGTTGGGTATGCCGAAACGGTGGATGGACTGGTCGAGGAACATGACAGCCTTTTCTAAGGATGCCTGTACCAGAGGCATGTATTCTATCCACTTAGAAAATTTGTCGATCAGCACAAAGACGCATGTAAATTTCCCAGGAGCCGGTTTGAAGGGCCCGATCATATTCAGTCCCCAGCATGCGAAGGGCTAGGAGGCTGGTATTGTCTGGATCTCATGTGCTGGTACATGGATTCTCTTGGCGAAGAACTGACAACCCTCACAGTGGCGGACTAGCTTCTCTGCGTCGGCTACTGCTGACGGCCAATAGAACCCTGCTCAGAAAGCCTTACCGACCAGCGTTCTTAAGGCCATGTGGTTGCCGCAGGAGCCAGAGTGGATTTGGTCCAGGAGATGTTTGCCATCCTCCTGGGTTATACACTTCATCAAGATTTCCTCCTTTGCGTTCTTGCGCCATAACTTGCCATCGACGAGCAGGTACTGCTTACTGCGACACATCAAGCGCTCATTTTCTGTCCGATCAGTGTAACCGCTGCCATCTGTTAGGTACTTGATGAAAGGTATTCTCCAGTCGGGCTCATGCGTGGTCGGAGGCGGCTCGGTGGTGCTCGACGCCGGAACCATAGCCACCAATTGCTGGTCTGGAGGCTTGTCTGCCGTGGAGTCTTCCTCTTCGATGGAAGGCGTGAGCAGGTCTTAGACGAATACGCCATGTAGGATTTTGGCTCATGATGATCCTAACTTTGACAGCGCATCCGCCGCTTGATTCTTGTCCCGGACCACGTGTATGTACTCGATGCCATAGAACCTGCCTTCCAGCTTTCTGATCGATTTGCAGTATGCATCCATCTTTTCGCTGGTCGTGTCCCAGTCCTTGTTGAGTTGGTTGATGACCAGAGCCGAGTCTCCGTAGACATAGAGACATTTAACGCCAAGCTCAACCGCAATGCGCAAACCATATAGGCATGCTTCGTACTCGGCGGCATTATTAGATGCTGGGAAATAAATCCTGAGCACGTACCGGAGCTGCTCCTTGGATGGTGACACGAAAAGGACTCCTACTCCCGCACCGTCAATGTTGAGAGAGCCGTCGAAGTACATCATCCAATACTCATCGGATCCCGGAGAGGCAGGCGTGCTTAAGTCTGTCCACTCGACGATGAAATCAACGAGTGCCTGAGACTTGATTGTAGTACGGCTTGCAAATTCCAAGGAGAAGGGGCATAGCTCCATTGCCCATTTAACGATGCGCCCGTTCGCATCCTTGTTGCTAATGATGTCTCGCAGAGGGTACTCAGTCATGACCACCACACGATATCCGTCGAAGTAGTGTTTCAACTTTCGGGATGTTATCAGTATGGCGTAGATCAACTTCTAAATCTGTGGGTACCTGGTCTTGGACTCATTGAGTACCTCACTGATGCAATAGATTGGTCGCTGTACCTTGTAGACGTGGCCGGGCTCGTCGCGCTCGACCACCATGGCCGTGGAGACCACTCGATTAGTAGCCGCAATGTAAAGCAGGAGTGTTTCGTCTTCTCTGGGAGCAGTGAGGACCAGAGGTGACGTAAGGTATTGTTTCAGCTGTGTGAAGGCTGCATCTGCTTCCTCCGACCACTCAAACTTTTCGGATGCTTTGAGCAGTTTAAAGAACGGTAATCCTTTTTCGCCTAATCTTGATATGAAACGGCTGAGGGCGGCCATGCATCCGGTAAGCTTCTGAACATCCTTCACCTTTTTGGGCGGCTTCATGTCCAAGACAGCTTTGACTTTCTTCGGGTTAGGGCGTATGCCGTCGTGACTGACGACGTTGCCAAGTAGTATGCCAGAAGGAACACCAAAGATACACTTTTTTGGGTTTAATTTCCACTAGAATGTGTTAAGGGCTGCAAAGGTGCGTTCTAGGTTGTCAACAAGGGTATGTGCTTCCTTGGTTTTGACAACTATATCGTCAACATAAGCCTCGATGAGGTCATCTTTTATCTCATCTTTGAGGCAGGCTTGTATAGCGCGTTGGTAGGTAGCCCCGGCGTTCTTGAGCCCGAACGACATGGTCGTGTAGCAGTAGGCGCCGAAAGGCGTGATAAAAGATGTCTTGATCTGGTCGTCCTTTTTGAGAGCGATCTGGTGATAACCAGAGTAGCAATCGAGAAAGGAAAGCAGCTCGCAACCGGTGGTTGAATCTACGACCTTGTCTATGCGAGGTAAGCCGAAGGGGTCCTTAGGGCAGTGTTTGTTGAGATCAGTGTAATCAATGCACATTCTCCATTCATTATTCTTTTTGCGTACAAGAACCAGGTTGGCTAACCACTCTGGATGATACACTTCTTTGATAAATCCGGCTGCCAAAAGCCGTGTAACTTCTACCCTAATCGCCTCCTTTTTGTCCCGAGCGAACCGTCGTAGCTTCTGCTTGATAGGTTTGGCCTTGCCATTGACATTCAAGGAGTGCTCGATCAAGTTCCGAGGTACACCGGGCATGTCAGCCGGTTTCCATGCGAACACATCCACGTTGCTCCTCAAGAACCTGACGAGCGTGTCTTCCTATTTGGGATCTAGGTTGGCCCCGATAAGGGCCGTTCTGCTGGGATCACCATCGACCAGCTGGATCACCTTGTGGTCCTTGGACTTGATGTTCTTGCATGGAACCTCGAGCTCTAGGATCTCCAGGTGGTCAGCCGAGGTCTTCTTGGCATCGAGCATGGTCTCGGCCATGCGAATAGAGAGGTCGTGAGCCTCTGCTATTTTGAAACTGTCGTCCTCACAGGTATAAGCTGCGTACACGTTGCCTCGGAGGGTTAGAACTCCTTTCTCGGTGGGCATCTTGAGCACCAGATACCTATAATGAGGTATGGCCATGAACTTGGTGAGCGATGGTCGACCAAGAATAGCATGGTAGGTGCCGTCGAAGTCAGCGACCACGAAGTTGACGTAGTCGGTGCGGAAGTGGTCCGGGGTCCCAAATTGCACAGGTAGCATGATCTGCCAGAGAGGTGTAGAGCTCTGTCCAGGGAGAACACCCCAGAACTGTGCCTCATACGGCTTGAGGTCCGCCTGGGCTATCTTTAGGGCGGGTAGACTGTTTTTGAACAGTATATCGATGGAGCTGCCGCCGTCGATCAGTACTCTGTCGAACTGAACCTTGTTGATACAAGGATCGAGGACCAGGGGAAATCGTCTTGGCTCAGGTATTGCGGCCCATTGGTCCTTTCTGCTGAAGGAGATTTCGCGGTGAGACCACGGAGGGAGCCGTGGATCGGTGAGGAGGTTGTCGGTGTTGGCCACGTTCAAGCAAGCGCGGGCGAGCAGCTTGCATTCTCGTTTGGTCTCGATGGACACTTTGCCTCCGATGATGGTGTGCACGTGATCGGTTGCCTTGACGTACTTGTGACGAGGATCTACGTCTTCGTCGTCGTTGTCCTCGTTGCGCTGTTCCCCTGCGTCGTTAGGCTTGTCGGACGTATCCGGAGCCTGTTGACGCGTGTAGATAGACTTGAGAACGCGGCAACTCTCCATGGTATGGTTTGACTTAGGATGGAGCTGGCAGGGCCCTTTCAATGCTTTGGCGTAGTCATCTTCGTAGTTACGACGTCCGCCACCTTTTTTAACGGTGTTGACCTCGCCATCGTCTTCCCGAGCACGCTTGCCCCTGTAATAGTCGCGACGGTTACGCCGCTGATTACGTTGGTCGCGGTTAACAAGTCCTTATGTTGCTAAAAAGTCATCTTGTTTATGTTTATAGCATATTCATTAATCAAGTTTCAAGATCATGATCACAGAAAGAAAACCCAAGCTATACTTGCCTTTAACACCGATCCTTCGGTAAGCTCTAATCTTCAACGTTTTCTTCTTCTTCTTGATCTCCAACTTCTTATAGATCACCAACGCAAAACTCACCGACTGAGACCGATCACAAGACACCACACAAGCATCCGAACAAACATGCATTGCAAACATAGTAGATTAGAACAATACACCAATCAATAAAAATGTTTGAAAACCAACATACGCATTGCTACGATCACACAGACGGGAGAAACACTCTAACCGGAACTACGATGAACAAGAGACGATGGCCGGAAGTTTTATATTATAAAAGAAAAGACTAGCCACATGGTTTACTTTTAATTACATAGGATCATGTGCAGAATATAACTTAGTCAATTTATATTATTTTTTTTAATTAAAACACCGAGTTCAGTCTAGTCATATTTTATTTTGAAGAATCGTTATAAGCAAACAAACATTATTCATGATAAGAATTTAAACGAGATTCATGCTTAACATGTTTAGACCAAGCGGGGTATAAATTAAATATATTCATGTTCTAATAAATCAAATTAACATTTGATATATAAAAGGGGAACGTTAAACCTATATTGTTTTTATTATAAAACTAATAACATTTAATCAATTTGGTATGTAACTATATATGGAAGAACAAGCCGAAAAGCTACGGCGTGAACATGCTAACTTTAGAAGAATTTTCAGCGAGTGAAAGTACATATTCGATAAGTCAAATTTATATTTGAATAAAGAAAACTAAAGTATAATTAATTATATTTTAATTATAAGCACGCGATCAAATTATTAAACTTTAACTTATCGAAAGACGAGTGCACGTGAAACTATCCAAACGAATATGATATGTCCATGTTTAGCATAGGCATAATATACTGAAACACATTTAATTTGACTTTAATCAAGTTAACAGTTAAATATAAAATGATCGACCTCGCCCTAAATTGGTTTTATTTAGAAACATGTTTGCATAATCATTAACCAATTTGATATTCAAATAAATATATTACAAAAGCATGTGGCACATAAATATCGACACGTAGACCACGTCGGCTCAAAGCTATGCTACTGGAATGGACGTCTCACGATGAGTGTTTATATTTATGTGTATTTCTATAGTATTTCTAGATTTATTCTCGTAATGAAAAACGGCCACAAAACATACATGATGTCATCGATTGATGTCATCAAGCTAATCGGAATCAGCTACGAACATGCAGAGCATTGCACGGTGCTGCCATGCGCCACGGCCGGTGATGTGAATGAACAGATAAAAAAAATAGAGAGATCCATCGTGCACGGTTTCTTACCAAAGAAGAGCAATGCTGAAGTCGGAACAGATCGGGCGATAGAACTCCAGAACGGGTCGGACACCAGGTTGCATAGAAACTGTACGTAGGCAACAGCATTGAATGAAGCAACAAGCTGCCGAACTCCATGTCCGATGAACTGCAGGTGGGTTGGACGGCAGCTATGCTGCTGGGGCTCGCAGGGCAGTGGAGCAAGGAGGTTGCCGATCCCATGGACAGAATATGTCTGCAGCGAAACAAACAGAAGCCACGTTGAACGACAAAGGCTTAGCCTTGCTGAAATCGACGTTGACGATGGACGTTGGCAGTGTCAGCGCGTACGCACGGTGCGGCACCATCAACGAGTAGCTGCATTGCCACGGAGCGACGTCGGGGCCAACCGGGGCTAGGACTTCGGAACCAGAAGCTCCCAATTCGGTAGTTTTGATGGAATTTTTCCAAGGGATGGATTGGTACATATAAATAGGGAGGAAAACTCCTCACATCTACAACAACTAGTAATATGGTACTAATTGACGTTGCACCATCCACCTTTGCTAATAGGCCTAACTAATTATTAAAGCTCATTAGTAAATAAAGACATGGGCCTTAAGGCATTAGAAAAACTTAGGGATTTTATTATTTTCGGAATCAATTGTTTTCATGGATAAAATAATTCTAGAAAAGTCCAGAATTGATTTTTAAGTCACGAAAAATACTCTGAAGGCTCCGAATATTTGGGAAAAATTCTCAGAGATATTTTAGAATATGAGCAACCTAAATAAAATATTTAAGGCTCACCAGAAGATAATTTAGAGCATCTAAAAATTAGACTATGCTCATAAACAAGTGGGAACAAATTCTAGAAGAAACCGGAAAAGTTTCGTGAAGTTTTTAGAGATTGGTTCATTGGCGAGAAACTGAAAGAAGTGATTTGGGTTACAAAGTAAATACTTTCGGAAGCTTCCAAACGAAACTTGAGCTGAGAAATAAGGAATTTGATTATAGGAAAAAGACAACGACAAGTCAAAAAAGATAAACGACTTACTAACGCGATTTGAAAAGTTTGGTCACTCTCATCACAAAGTCAAACAACAAGCATACATCACAATAAAATATATGCACCAGCATGTATGCACAAAAATGTTGCTACACCCTATGATAAATTTTAATTCAATGAAAATCTTTATTTTCCTATATTTTCATGAACACAAAAATATATAAATAAATCAATTTAGCTCTATTTTCAAAGAGACAAATTTTAGGGTGTTACAATTCTACCCCACTTAACAAGAATCTCGTCCCGAGATTCGGAGAGATTAGATGGAAAGATAAAGTTGACATGCAAATCTTCACTTTTCACTTATCAACTCTTACCTAATGATGATGTCACGAGATCGAAACCAACTATGCGAACGTGGCGTTCAAATTCTTATAATCCAGATAGATGTCACTCTTACATCCATGATTATAATGCCTTCCCTGATCCTTGGGTAGTGGCTTTTCTTTAGCATGATACTCTGAATCTCACATCCTTCGATGGGTTTCAACTTAACACCTCTTTCTTGAGTTTTTCTCTGTGTACTTCCATCATGAGAGATATCTTAACCGAGAAGAGAACTTCCTTCAACCAAAATTCACTTGCTAAGCTTGGTGTAAGCGTTGAGGTGTTAAGTCTCCATAGAACCAAATATAGACATCCAATATATCCTTCTTATGTCATCAATGCCACTTGTCTTCAGTATGATGAAGGTTGAACTCCTGAGCTTCTTTTAGACGACCCAACAAATTACTGATCTCAAGCAAAGGACACTTACACATGGATAGACTTCTAATTATAGAGATAACTGTACCTTGAAGCACCAGAGGGCATGAAATCTTCGTCTTGCAACTTCTTCAACATGGCTACAAAAGATCCACTAGGGGATGCCATTAAGTAGCTTGAATCTTCGCCTATGTGATTCTTCAATCATAATGACCTTTTGATATGAAGGGAAACTCAGATGCATAAGTGGGAACAAGTAACCTCAGCTTACCCACGAGCAGAAAAACAGCAGTGCAGAAAAACTGCTATAACTCCTGTTCTGTAAATCCAATGAAGTCGTACTTTATACCGTTAGAAAGCTTATTAAATTCTCTACAACGTTCTTATAGAACACTTTTCAAGATTCTGTAGTTAACTTGGTCAAAAACAGCGCATAACAGAAACTGTTCCAGGATTCAGACTACGCAAAAACTTCCAATTGAGATGATTATATCTCCCAAAAGAAAACAGCTATGATAGTAATTCCAGAGGCATATGAAAGATACGGAAGTCTAGTTATTCCCAGAAAAATTTTATATACTTTGCAAGAACCAAAATCGCGTTATGACCAGAATACCACAGACTGCTCCAGATTTCTGACAGCACAGATGCATCATCTTGTGATTTTCATAACTCCAAATATATAATAGCTATGAGAGTGATTCTTGCGGCCAGAGAAAGATAATGAAGTCTACTGTTGTCTAGATGTTTTTCATTATTTTTGGTAACCCAAAAATAGAGGTATAAGCTGAGAAAGACAAACTGCTCCGAAAAGACAGAATATGGTAGAAACGAGATTTAACGACTAGAGAGACGGGTAAGACTAATCTTCGTGTCTTCATGCTCCATTGATTTGAGATTGATGTGATATATGACATGGATTGGGGTTAGCCAAAAGATGACAAGAAAGATAAAGTTTAATCTTTAATTCTTCATGTCTTGTCGCTTTGAGATACCCAGGACTTGTTATTGTTGGCAGGAGACACTACCCCACTTAACAAGGACTTTGCTTGACTTCTAAACCTTACTTTTGCGGTCTTCCTTAGAGAACATGGATGACACACAAGCAACACACCAAACAAAACAAGTAAACAACACGCAGCACAACACCGAGACTACTCGTGCATTCTTCGACTATGGTGGTCATCCTAAAGTGTGGATTATAGATGATGAAAGGTCATCGTCAATTTGAACATGATGTCTATCAGAAATTTTTAGTAAACCAAAAAAAACAATAAACCAAAAGGGGATAAGAAGCATTAGCTCAAAGGAAGCTATCAAGGGGGAGACAATAAGACAAGGATGAGAAATAGCAAATCAATGATCCAAGGAGATGGAAAAATTAGTTTTATAGCAAAGTAAGCTTTACAAATCGACCAGTGCTAACTAGGCTTGCGTCTTACAGTCAGCATTGCTCTGATACCACTTATAACACCCGGTTTCAAGGACAAAGCCGAATGCACACCATATGTGAGCCCTGGAAATCAAATCTCACATATAGCTACAAATGAAGGGCAGTATCAAATCGTAATGCTTAATATATAGCGAACTTAGCAAAGGAGATAACCTTAGAAAGCAATCAACAGATAGACAACTCTGATCCCCGGGTGCAGACTTCACTCCACTGGATCCAAACTGACTGGTTGATCACAAGCCTAACTTCTCAAGTCTCTGACAAACTGTTATCCGGCCTGAGGTGTGGGGGAAATTGCAAGAGTGAGTCCATGTCGAACTCAGCAAATATAGCAACAAGGTAGTGTATTCCATAACCACATGATCAAGTATAATTAAATAATAAATATCTTAAACAATTGACATAAATGATCATCTTAACAAGTAAAAGTCATCATCCCTTATGTAAGGGTTCCAAGGCCGCTCGTATCCGTGAGCACGGCTAGTATACCAGTTTATTAAACTCTGCGCAGAGGTGTACACTTTTACTGTGAGTCATGATTTGCCCTTTCGCCCGAGGTGATCAGCCTCTTAACCCACTACCAAGGAAGGCCGGCAGGGTTCACTATGAAGCCTTTCAAAGGTTCCGTCTAACCGGGAAGGGCCGCAGGGTCATCAGATATAGGAACCCCCCTTCCAAAAAAAATAAAAGGCCACTTCCATAGCTAGGCTCAACAGGACAGAGGCTGTCCTATACCCAACTCGCAGTATCCTCTAAGCCGGCTAGAAAAAGACCTCATACTGAGCTAAAGCCAGAGCCATATAGCCCTCACAGCTGTACTGTAAGTCCCGGATGATCACTTACAAGACAAGTCCTTATGTTGCTAAAAAGTCATCTTGTTTATGTTTATAGCATATTCATTAATCAAGTTTCAAGATCATGATCACAGAAAGAAAACCCAAGCTATACTTGCCTTTAACACCGATCCTTCGGTAAGCTCTAATCTTCAACGTTTTCTTCTTCTTCTTCTTGATCTCCAACTTCTTATAGATCACCAACGCAAAACTCACCGACTGAGACCGATCACAAGACACCACACAAGCATCCGAACAAACATGCATTGCAAACATAGTAGATTAGAACAATACACCAATCAATAAAAATGTTTGAAAACCAACATACGCATTGCTACGATCACACAGACGGGAGAAACACTCTAACCGGAACTACGATGAACAAGAGACGATGGCCGGGAGTTTTATATTATAAAAGAAAAGAATAGGCACATGGTTTACTTTTAATTACATAGGATCATGTGCAGAATATAACTTAGTCAATTTATATTATTTTTTTTAATTAAAACACCGAGTTCAGTCTAGTCATATTTTATTTTGAAGAATCGTTATAAGCAAACAAACATTATTCATGATAAGAATTTAAACGAGATTCATGCCTAACGTGTTTAGACCAAGCGGGGTATAAATTAAATATATTCATGTTCTAATAAATCAAATTAACATTTGATATATAAAAGGGGAACGTTAAACCTATATTGTTTTTATTATAAAACTAATAACATTTAATCAATTTGGTATGTAACTATATATGGAAGAACAAGCCGAAAAGCTACGGCGTGAACATGCTAACTTTAGAAGAATTTTCAGCGAGTGAAAGTACATATTCGATAAGTCAAATTTATATTTGAATAAAGAAAACTAAAGTATAATTAATTATATTTTAATTATAAGCACGCGATCAAATTATTAAACTTTAACTTATCGAAAGACGAGTGCACGTGAAACTATCCAAACGAATATGATATGTCCATGTTTAGCATAGGCATAATATACTGAAACACATTTAATTTGACTTTAATCAAGTTAACAGTTAAATATAAAATGATCGACCTCGCCCTAAATTGGTTTTATTTAGAAACATGTTTGCATAATCATTAACCAATTTGATATTCAAATAAATATATTACAAAAGCATGTGGCACATAAATATCGACACGTAGACCACGTCGGCTCAAAGCTATGCTACTGGAATGGACGTCTCACGATGAGTGTTTATATTTATGTGTATTTCTATAGTATTTCTAGATTTATTCTCGTAATGAAAAACGGCCACAAAACATACATGATGTCATCGATTGATGTCATCAAGCTAATCGGAATCAGCTACGAACATGCAGAGCATTGCACGGTGCTGCCATGCGCCACGGCCGGTGATGTGAATGAACAGATAAAAAAAATAGAGAGATCCATCGTGCACGGTTTCTTACCAAAGAAGAGCAATGCTGAAGTCGGAACAGATCGGGCGATAGAACTCCAGAACGGGTCGGACACCAGGTTGCATAGAAACTGTACGTAGGCAACAGCATTGAATGAAGCAACAAGCTGCCGAACTCCATGTCCGATGAACTGCAGGTGGGTTGGACGGCAGCTATGCTGCTGGGGCTCGCAGGGCAGTGGAGCAAGGAGGTTGCCGATCCCATGGACAGAATATGTCTGCAGCGAAACAAACAGAAGCCACGTTGAACGACAACGATGGACGTTGGCAGTGTCAGCGCGTACGCACGGTGCGGCACCATCAACGAGTAGCTGCATTGCCACGGAGCGACGTCGGGGCCAACCGGGGCTAGGACTTCGGAACCAGAAGCTCCCAATTCGGTAGTTTTGATGGAATTTTTCCAAGGGATGGATTGGTACATATAAATAGGGAGGAAAACTCCTCACATCTACAACAACTAGTAATATGGTACTAATTGACGTTGCACCATCCACCTTTGCTAATAGGCCTAACTAATTATTAAAGCTCATTAGTAAATAAAGACATGGGCCTTAAGGCATTAGAAAAACTTAGGGATTTTATTATTTTCGGAATCAATTGTTTTCATGGATAAAATAATTCTAGAAAAGTCCAGAATTGATTTTTAAGTCACGAAAAATACTCTGAAGGCTCCGAATATTTGGGAAAAATTCTCAGAGATATTTTAGAATATGAGCAACCTAAATAAAATATTTAAGGCTCACCAGAAGATAATTTAGAGCATCTAAAAATTAGACTATGCTCATAAACAAGTGGGAACAAATTCTAGAAGAAACCGGAAAAGTTTCGTGAAGTTTTTAGAGATTGGTTCATTGGCGAGAAACTGAAAGAAGTGATTTGGGTTACAAAGTAAATACTTTCGGAAGCTTCCAAACGAAACTTGAGCTGAGAAATAAGGAATTTGATTATAGGAAAAAGACAACGACAAGTCGAAAAAGATAAACGACTTACTAACGCGATTTGAAAAGTTTGGTCACTCTCATCACAAAGTCAAACAACAAGCATACATCACAATAAAATATATGCACCAGCATGTATGCACAAAAATGTTGCTACACCCTATGATAAATTTTAATTCAATGAAAATCTTTATTTTCCTATATTTTCATGAACACAAAAATATATAAATAAATCAATTTAGCTCTATTTTCAAAGAGACAAATTTTATGGTGTTACAACTGGCCTCCGCCAGTGAGCGAGCGGCGACGTCGGGTGGGTAGCGCGTCTGGACGCGTGCGGCGTGCACGAGCGCGTACCAAGGCGCAGCAGTGGGGACGTGGCCGGCGTGGCAGCGCGCGCTGGGCAGGCCAGCAGCGGTGCTAGGCCGAGCAGAGGTGGTGACCGCACCCGGAGATAGACAATGTGTCGTGCACGCTTTTTAAAGTGGCTCAAAAACTCGAACCCGATGCTCCAAACGCCAAACCAGTTGTTCTATGCTCCAGAGGGTATATAGGGCTATCAAACTAATCTAAAACACCTCGCCACTTCTTAAGCCGATCCTCTCCTAAAAATATCCGAACTATGCCTCATCGACACACCCTTCGACTTAAGAAACGACTGAGTCCTTTGTTCGGATTCGCGTCACTTTCGGTTTCCAAGCTGCCCACTAAGCTAGCTAGTGACTCTCGATCCCGACCGCGAGTAATTCCCCGTCTAAGCGATACAACGTGACCTACCATGTAACATTCGGTTCACGTTTCAAATGAATGTTTTAATTTTTAAGAATTGATTTATACCCTAGATTACACACATTCACATACAAGTAAGATGCTCATGCAGTGTTTTAGCAAAAATAGTACAATGTAACACCGAGGGTGTTACATTATTGGATCATGCATAACTTAGTTATAGATTCATTTCGGTTTATACTTGTTAAATCTATGCTTTATCTATAACTAAGTTATTTATGATCCATTGGGTATGGAATTTTTACTATAATTCAAGCATAAAATAATTATCCCACCATAAAAATTTCACCTCAATTGGACCATAGAAGCTACAGCTATGAATTATTCTATTATATTACAGAAAAGCATAGATCTACAACAAAAACTTTGTACTAAAGAAAACCATATTATATGTTCACTGTGTAGATCTACTCATGTGAAGTCCAGCAAAATTGGATTTTTTTCATTCTATGATTTTTCTCTGATTTACTATGATTTTTCAAAGATTTAGCGGGAATAAATAAAAAGGGAAAATACAAAACCACCGTCACTGTAGCAAAACCACCGTCCCAAAACCGCTTGGGGGGTTATTTGACCGGTTTTGAAAAGTTCAAGATGTAGAAAATCCGGTTTTATAGTTTGGGGGTGAAGTAGTTCACTTAGTCAGATGCCTTTGAAAATCAATTTCTTGGGGGTCCCTAGAAATCACCCATTTTTAGAGACAATTGATATAAGCAACAGTCCATAAAAATCATACTTTCAAGAGCGGCTCTCTTAAGCCGGCCGCCCTGAAAATGTATTTCCAGGGTCAATTTATAAGTTGTAGTGTTCTCAGAGCTAGTTACAAAGTAAACCGTCCTTAAAAAGAATAGGTGGTGCCTGTAAAAATTATTTATGTACTAGCGGGATGGTCAGTTTGGTACTAATGTGATGGAGGCATTGTCCCAAAAGCAGCACCCGATAGATTCTAGATGCCCACTTATTTAGACGATTTTCATTGACTCAAGGAGTTTTAACTTGATTTAGGTTGCATTGCAAAACTTATCTCCTTAGCTTTCCGTGGATATTTAGACATCAAAATCGGAGTCCATTGCATCTTGGACGACGTTTTTAGCGGGGCCTACTCATGAAATCCGAGATGGACTCTAACTCGAGTGGGACAATGTGTCTCCATTTGGTCCACTCCGCCGATGAGCCTTTCTCCAAGTCTTTCTTGATCCTCTCCAATATTTTTTAGAATAATAGCATCATTAGGTAGTAATTTATACTTATAACCACAAAAAGGATCACTTAGGAACTAACTCATTTGTAATTTTAATTGTTGTGCTTAAGATATAGTAACGGGTCCTTGCAGAGTTGTGGTTGGAGGAACGACGTCTGTATCAGAAAGAGTGGTGTCCTCATCAGAGGACCACAGAGGAGGTCACTGGGTTTACGATGGAAAAGGAGAAATAGTGGACAATTCAGAGAAGACATGTTGCGAGGATGTTGAGTCAGGTGGAAGCTAATGCCATCGTTCCCCTAAATGATTATTAGCCCATTTAAACACTACGTGGTGGTCGGTCATGTCCATTTAATCGATCATCTATCTCATTAAAATATCTTTTAGCCTGAATAAGCAGCAAATGATATGTAAGCATTTGCTTATTGTTTAGGTGAAAACCTGGCCGATGGAGACAGATGCCTGGAACTTAGATTTGTAGGAAGTGTAACATATATGGGTCCAATGGGCTAGGATCGGATCTTTACTTTGGTTTGCTAAACTTGTCTGCTTGCTTTCTCGAAAACTATTTCCTCTGTTCCAAACTATAAATAATTCTAGCATTTCTAAATACATAGTACATTTTTCCTACTCCTAGGAGTAGTGACTCCCGTCTTCAATAAACCATATTGTATATTCGTTTATCAGTTTGAGTATGTTTATATACTCATTTTAAGATACTCCATACGTGGAGCTTTCTCGAAAGAGCCTATATTTTTAATATATTTGGTATTATATAAAACAAGTATAACCATATACTCTATGTATAATTGCATACTTGACATACGTACTATCCTAAATAGTCTAGTATGATCATATACTCCAACGTATACTTTGTCTTGTCATATACACTATAAGATATACACATGTGAGTAACTACATCCTGGGAGTAGGAAATAATTTCCCAAACTATATATTTAGAAAAGCTAGAGTAATTATACTTTAGAAGGGAAAGCCTACAAATTCCTCTATTTTTTGAGATAAGATTAAACAAATATAAATAAAAGTGGGGACCAGTTCATAAGAAAGTAGCAGCAGTGGAGCGGTTGATTCCAAATGAGGAGCAACTCTAATAGCGTGATAGCACAAAGCAAATTAGTCATCTTAGTGAGGGGCAACGGCATATATAACTATCCTTTTTTTTTATATGGCTATATGGTTGATTTGGATTATCTGATTTGGACGGGACGACTCAAAAAGTCAAATTTCTATTGATTTTTCATAGAAAAGTTTGTCGTTAGAGTATATATAATAATTAGAAGAAAAAAACGTTTGGTTATGGTATTTCGGCGTTCAGGTAAGCCTGGAAAGGCTGGGTTTGTGACTTTCTGTGAGCTTACTACAATTTGGATGGATATATACCGATGCTAGTTTCACGGGATTTCTATGGTGATCAGTTGTGGACATAGTTTGTTACTCTGCCATTTGCATGCTACAAACGAGACTCGAATGTTGTTGTTTTTTCCGTGCTTGGTTCTAGAACGCAGCGACTTCCGCCCATCCATTAATCGGTGCATATACGCCAGACGTACGCATTCTTGATAATTGATGAAGGACACGTACTACAGCTCTGTAGGGCATGGCCATGGCCGTCATTGTTGACTGACAGCCCGACAGTAACAACACGAGCAGCAGTACCCGGGCAGCGCGCAGGGTCAAAAAAAAATGAAAAGAGAATTTTGTCCACGTGACACCCATAAAGCGTGGTTTTGTGCATGGCACACCGTTTTTGTTGGATTTAGTCTCCGGGACACCACAAAATAATGGCTTTTGTTTACGGCACACTATATCTATTATTTAATCGTTTTTGACCAAGAGTATGGTGAGTGGATGCTTCTACCCTTGTTGTTGTTCCTCCTTTGCACTTGGCGTTGCCACACGCGGCAACACGCTCACCTTGGTCGGGCTTGACCATCCACCTCCGTGTGCATCTGCTAAGGTAGGAACTGATTCGGATCGGATTCGTATGAAATCAAATACGGATAGAACCTATTTATCATATTTTAATTCGAATACACAGATATTATCATATACAAATGCAAAACGAATGTCTCCAATCTGACTTGACATTCAGATATCTACTAGATTTTAACGATAACATATTTCTATTTGCTTGTCAGTAGTTTTAGTAGAACATAATCATTATGCATGTAGAGAATACGATTTTATAACACAAGGTAGTCCCGCGCTGCACATGTCAATTATAGAACAAAATCAATTGTCCCGCGTTGCATGTGTCGATGCAGGATGAGCTGAAGGGGTTCACGCATCACTAACACATGGTATAGTCAAGTTGCATCTGCTCATATAGACAATCAAACAGCCACCGCCTAGCTTGGCTCGACTTGGCTCTTTTACGGGCTTGAGCTGCCTTAGCTCCCAAGTTTATAGGTTCAGGTCTAGGTCCAGCCATCAATCAACCAATTAAGTATACGAGCTGAAGTGCTAGCTCAACTACCGAGCCACTAATGAGTCGAATCGAGCGAGCTACCTAGTTTTGAGTTTTTCGTCCAACCCTAATTATAACTTTTTTGCCTTAATTTTTTATTGCAATACGTGAATTGGTTCATATATTATTTTTTCCACTTGAACTTGCCCCCACCTTTTAATATTTTTATTGCAACACGTGAAGCTAGGTGGCAAGAGGACAGAGCAAAAATCGTCGGAGCATAGGAGCATACGGGTAGAGATGAGGGTGAAGCAAATGAGTTGCTAGATGGTGTAACACCCTAGGTATTAGGCTTGCATAATTGCACTTGCATTGCATGAGCATAAGCATCATTCATTCATATATGAGCATTTACATGTGAAACACACAATTGAAACATGTGAAACATGCCTTGTTATTCTATGTTTATGATCATGTGTGGATAATGCAAGTGGTTATGTTTGGTTACTAAAACACCTTAGCTATACTTAGGATGCCTAATGGAACAATGTTCATGTGGATGACTTTACCTAATTAAGCTCCTAAGTGATGACATGCTTGGTTGACCTAGGAAGTACTTATGTGTGACTAATGTATGAAATGTTTGTGGGGCCTTAGGGGTACCCTAAACTTGTTTAGAATATCACATGGAACAACTTTGGTATTCATGACTAAGGCTAGTTTGGTCTCTAAGTCATATCTATAGTGTAAATTACCATTTTCATGATGTATGTTTGACCCAAGTTGAACTATAGCATAGAGTATTTGCATGGCTGTGCACCCTTAAGCAAAGTTGTAGTACTTGAGTAGTGTAACAACTTTTATTTTTGGGTCATAGGTTAATTCAGCTCCTAACATGCTTGAATTTTGATCACAAAAATCAATGATGTGCTGTTTTTCAAACTTAGGAAATTTTCTAAGTCAAACTGAGTTTACAGTTTTTATGTGTCCTACTTTGTGATGATGTAACTTCCTAACCATTGCGAATTAGAAGATGATTTCTAAAGCAATCTTGTAGCTCTACAACTTTTATTTATGTATCTTTTGCTAACTCGCCACGGTTGAGGAATTAGGAGAGGGTGAAAATGCACTGTCAGGCGTTTGATGTCGAGCCTGATGGCCATCTTGGACGGGCCATCGTGGCCGACCGGGCGCTGGCCGCTCGCGCCAGGTGGAAGCCGTACGCCGGCGTCGCCCCCACAAGTCAGTCTGTCGAGGAAACCACAACGCCCCGCGCCTGCTGATTCATTTGCTGACCCCGTCCGCTCCTCCTCACCTCGTCCGAGCCACGCGAAAACAAGTGTTGCGCCACCACCATTACCGCCAAGAGCACCGCCTCCGCCTAGCTCCCTCGCCACTGCGCCATTGCCGCCTCCAGCTAGCCAATAGCTTCGTCGTCTTCCTCTCTACCTGCTCGATGTAGTTGCTGGACCGGGCAAGCCACGGTGAGAGCGAATTTCGCCGTTCTTGTCTTACCGGAGTTCGCTGTCTCCATGGCCGCCGTCACGGTGAGCTCACCGCTACTCTGCTCCCTTCCTCATTCCTCTTTCTTCTTCGCATTAGAACTAGCTAAGGGTGTAGCCTAGCCTCAGTGGTGACCTCACGGTGAACCGTAGTCTCGTCGGAGTTGGAAACGACGCCATGCTCTCGCCGCCGTACCGCCGTGCACGCGGGCGACCCTCGCCAACGCTTTCACCCTGAACCCTAGGTAGCCTAGATAGGTCCGCGTGGTCACCACGGAGCTATTGCGCCCCTCGCCTAGACCTATCGTGGTCGGGAATGGCCAGCGCACCTCCGCGCAGCGCCGCCGTGCCGCCATGGCCGACGACGAGCTATCTCCAGTGCACCTCCGTGCCAACCAACTATACCTATATACGTGGAAGAGAGTGAGGATCACGTTGGTGGGGTCGGTTTCACCGGAATGTTCGCCGTCGGTGAGCTAGCGCCGGTCAAACCACCTCCCCTATCTCTGGGTTACTGACCAGTGGGGTCCACTGACTGTTGGGTCCCTCGTGTCAACGTCTGTAGTGTTAGGTTTTGTTTATTTCTTTTCCAGAATTTTGTGCTAACTTTGGAAAATGATATCTAGAGCTAGGAGTGTCCAAATCGAGTGAACCAAATTTTGTTGGATTCCTCATGAAGTGTAGTATTTGATAAAAATATGAAATGCACTATTTTTAATATTTTTTAGAAGAATAAAATAGAGCTAGATAAAAGCTTTTTAAATGGTTTCAATCTTGTAAAATGTATAACTTGAGCTAGGAAAGTGGTAAAAATGTGATTCTAATTTTGTTGGTCTTGTCTTGTCATGTACTACCTGGGAAAAATATTTGTTGCACAGTGATCTTGTTGAAAATAGGAGTTTACTATTTATCTTGAATAAATGCTAGATTATTGTGCTATTTTTCATGGTAAAAATGTGTATCCAATGAGCATGAAATTTATTGCACAGTGTTCTTGTATTATGATGTAGCTTAGAAAAATATGAATTCTATTGTTTGACACTTTGCAATAGGATTTCCTATTTATGCTATTTTAAACCCTACTGGCTTGTCATTTTTGTGTAGGATGTTCTACTTGTTTAAATGCTATGAAATTTATATAGTAGCCTATTGGAGACATCTATAAGCTACTGTAATTTCTATGGTATTTACTATACACTTTTGCTATATGTTTATTATTTCACTTAATTATCTAAATAAATTAATAAAGGCATGAAAATAATTTATTTAGGAATGGTCACTATAGTTTCTAGTGCTCATTGGAGGTATGTTAATGGTTGGTAATATTGGTGGTGCTCTAAGTACCATTCTTGCATGTAGTGAAATATTATTTTCCCTAAAATGCACTTATAGTGACTTTTCTGGATAGATTCTAGAGTTAAGCAAATTACTTGGTGAAGATGATGTTTGCTATAAATCTTGTCTATAACAAAGTTGTAGATAACTCACTTATCTAACTCATGTTAAATTTTCAAGGCATTTGGCCAAATAGTTTGTGAGTTATGACTGTTCAAAGTTGGTCTTCAGAACTAGTTGGTCTCTGGAATTTCTGGACCCGATTTGATAAATGTGCCTGTTTAGCCTTGTTAACTTGAGAATCATGCTGAGATGATTAAATATAAATTGTAGCTAACTTCATAAGCTTTCCAGATTGTCTTGTTGCATGTCTTTTGGGTTAGTACAACTCCAGTTATGAGTTAAACTAGCAGTTGTTGTTTACAGCCTTGAATCTATGAATGCAGTGAATGACTTGATTACTTTATATGAGTTGATGTGATGATTTATATGCTTAGGCTAATTAAGAGAAATTGTTAGTTACAGGTGCTAGACCTCTTACTGAAGATGAACAACTTTATCTTACGTTGTTAGAGCTTGGTGAGTGTGTAGTTCTTGTTTTCAGGAAGAGATATGCACCTACTCAGTAAAATAAATATTAATCTTATATCATCATGTCATTCATGTGTCCATCTATACATGGCTGTACATTTCATCATCACCTTCCATCTCTTATGCATTCATGACTCTTATGCTGTGCATATGCATGCAATAGGTGTTTCGGAGGGAGTCACTCTTCTGTAATTCGAACAAGGACTTCCGGAGGAGCAGCAGCAAGTTCAGGAGCAACAGGTGCAGGCCCAAAAGGAGAAGCCAACGAAGAAGTTCTTGAGTGTCCCGATCACCAACCTTCCTCTTTTCTGAAAGACAAGCCCCAGAGCATTCTAAGTCTCCTATGCTTTAAAAATGTTACTTTAAGTATCTTTATATGTTTGATGCATTAAGTGATAAGAGTTGGATGCAAACACTTGTTGCATATCTATCTATTCTTTGTCCAGTAAATGTACCCTAAATCCTATTTAGGCCCAGGAGCGAATCAATGCTTAGCCATGCTTAGATCGATAAAGTCAGGTGATTTTCTGTCACCTGCAAGATAGGATGATATTTGGTCACGGTTGACTATATTTGCTATCGTGGAAATAACCATGTATTAATAATGAGTGGAGACCGGGCGGGATGTCGATATTGAAGCAACAAGACATGGAGGTCTTGGGTGTGGATCTATCCCTGTCTGTGTCGGTTAAGGACCGATTCGTTGTACGTCCTCATGTCATGTTGAACGCATGCCTATTACTTAGTTGGCCGGATAACTCGTTCCGACCGCAAAGCCGAGTAGCTCAACTCAGGGTGGAAGTCGAGAAGTGAAAGTGCGCACTCTGGCGGTAGTAAGGATGTGTGGGGAGCCATTGGCGTAAGTCCAAAGGGCAGATTAACGTCCTGGCAGAGTGGATTCCCTGAGAGTGCAGCGCTGCTTGGACCCGCGAATTTGTTCCTGAGCTGTAACAAAGGTGTCCCGAGGCGACCACTGATCATGTTGCTTGGGTGTGTGTTAGGAATAATTCCCCAGCTGGGTAGAAATCGATTCGAGTCGCCATCTCTCCCGGATAGTGAGAACTTGACCGAGCAGCGGCAACGTAGAGACACTTAATTGAACTTGATGGTTATAATGATGATGATGATGTTACAACATTATGCCAGATATGGTTACTAATGTTTGGATTCTAATCAAGTGCTTGCTCTAGTACAGGTGCTAATCTAGATGACAGGTTAATATTGGTAACTTGCTGCTTAACTAATAATTTAAATTATGCTCTTGTATCATTAAAGCTTTTATGCAAAATGGTTGTCAAGCGAGATCCACCGATAAAGCCTTGCATACTCCTTGGTGTCATTTATTTTTGGTTTACGACGAGTAAGTCTAGCTGAGTACATTCTCATACTCAGGGTTTATTCCCTCTTATTGCAGATGGTGTGCTTTATAACGGTTACTATAAGTATTATCTCCACCCTGCTGGTGATGAAGACTAGATCATGGGCATGATCTTCTATGTTATCTTATCATAATGCTTTTGTTGGATATGACTATGGAACTGGCTTGTATTTGAACTAAGTGTGTGTGATGGTTTCCAACTACTTTGCTTCTGCTATTTGTGAACTCGTGTTGTAATAACTATGTGAACTCCGATGTATGAGATACTTGTGAACTACTTGTGAAATGGATGTAGCATGTGGCTTGTTATGTTGAATCATGTACGATCTTGGTTGTATGCAAGTTGATTTGAAATCCTTCATGGTTTCAGTTGACTACCGGGTTTATATGGGTTCAAGTATGACAGTTTGATCACTCCAGTGATTGATTTTATACTTGTGCTCTTATAAATTGGTCGGTTCTGTTACAGATGGGGCCGTATCGGTGAGCACGGCTTGGCTCACAACCATGGAATGTAGCAAGGGTATATAGGTCCATTTACTCTACCCCTCTCCCCTGCTAAGATGCAAAATATTTTTTCTATTATGAGAAGTGTGTCTAGGATAAAAACCATGACTTCGTAGTGTTTACCTTACCAAAGCGACGAGTGTGTGCCCTACATAAAACCACACTTTGTGGATGTCCTAGAGACAAAAGGCTCAAAAGAAAAATATCGTCGGCATCCGGTCATAGCCTTCTTCTCTCTTCTCCCGTCCATGTCGTTGCCTTCAGCTACTTGATTGGCTAGATCGGTCGAGTCGGCCTTGTGAGTTCCCCCGGTCAGCAAACACTCAGACGACGCCCATGCAAACACTCAGACGCATGCACAGTTCGGCCTCAGCATGAGACTATCTTCCAGGAAGGAAATGAAATGCATCGATCATTCCCACGATCTTCTCTTTGGGAGTGTACTCATATTTTTCTGGATTTATCCAAGAATTAAACGGTGTTATGTTTTCAGTGGTACGTGACGTCCCTGTCGACAACGAGGCACCTATGGTGACTTCGTGAATATGAAGATCTGCCGACTCAGTCCTTCGGGGTGATTATAGGGATAGAATTTACGTACGTATGTTCATATGAGTGAATGTGCATGCGTGTGTGAATGTCTACGTCGTACTGTGTAATTTATAAAAAAAAATAAAGAGGAGCAAGAGGAATCAATGACACTGTTGGGCGGATTATCTTACAGAAAATGCATCGATCGTTCGTACAATGTCTTCACTTTCTTTTGCAGATTAGCTAAAGATAAAAGCAAATTGTATGGCAGCAACACTCAGCTCTATTATCTTGTCATTATTAATTACCATTATATCGATGAAAGCAGGTGATTCCATATCAATTACATTTGTATGCCCAACATCTTTCTCTATTTTATTTATCCATGATGAAAACAGAAACAAGTGGCACTGGGGCAGCAGCATCGGATTATTCAACGAGCATTTGACAGCCGTTCATCAGTCAAAATAATCACTACTAGCTGCTAATAATCTATGCAATACCCGTAGACCGTATCCATGCAAATCTCGCAAATGGGTTGGTATCGTATCGATGTTAAAGAAAAAAAATTCAACCAATGCAACAGTTAGTGCTAACTGGAATAATAATCAGGCCGTAAGCTCGGCGTTCGAAATTGTGAAAAGTGCTTGTGGTGGAAGATTAGGATCGACGCTAAGCATCAACTAAACCTAGTTATATTAATCTGGATAGGACCGAACATGGATCCCAGCCGGCCGATCGATTGCGAATCCTTTGGCTCCATATATGCATCTAGTAGGCATCTACACAGTCCAGTCAATGTTTGGTGAGTCCCACTGTGAAAGATATATATCTCTCGCGATCGAGACGAGCTAGAACGATCGATACCACCATATCATTCCAGGTCATCACCTGCAAGGCTGCGATGACTGATGAAGAGGATCGGAGTAAAACCAAAGTCGACTTCATTAGTTCGGTGTGAACTCTTTTGACCCTATATATCATCTGTGCCAAACTTCCAACAATAGGCACATGCATGAATTACTGATTTTGATGTGACTATATCAAATCAAATAATCCTAGTCCTGTGTCCACTCAAAGTCTAAAACTGTATCATGCATGACGGATATCTTTCCAATCCTTTTGGTCCAACTAGTCCCAGATGGAAAAGACTAACAGTGCCAACATTCTTGGACCGGAGATGATGATAATAATAATGTACAAGCATGTGAAATGCATATATATGGTTAGCATAAGGTTGTCGATCAAAGGGCAGCTAATCGGCCCAGGTGGTTTGGACAAGCCAACAAAGCACTTTTCTATGTACAAAATAATCAAAGTGTTCTTACTTTGAATGTGGTTTTTTACTTGTCTGGTGATGGAATTATTTTTGGATATTTACTACTATACTCCATCCATTTCCAAATACGTACCTAGGTCCATCCTCTTCCAAACCCTATTCTAGACTTCTTTCTCCTCCGTCCTCTTCTTATTATCCGTCCTGTTCTATTCGCCCTAGTGCAAAACTAACAGATCAGCGTGCACGGGCGGTGCGGCACCGACTTGGACCGTGAGCGCATGGGTGGTGATTGAGGGCAATCGGTGAGCATAGGCAGCAAGAGCACAAGTAGTGTAAACATAGTCACACGAGCGGGTGGCGAGGGCGCATGAGCAGCCCACACATGGGTGTGATCGGCGAGCAACAGTCTATGAAAGGGACCACAGAGGCATGCTTTTGGTGAGGTTGCAGGTCCCACTAGATGGAAACGAGATCAAGCCCGAAATGCAAAGGGCAACTTCTATGCCCCTTATTAGGGCACAAGCCTTTGTCCTTTGAGAAACAATTTCTTCTTGTCTTCTTCTCTTTTTCTTTTAAGTTTCTTGACACACATTAGATTATTTGCTTATATGGTATGTTATTTAATACTATGGAGATGGGTTTTAAAAAATCTGTACCAATTAACATAATTAAAATTTAAAAATTAAAATATAGATACGTAGCTTTTATGAGACATGGGTTGCAACGAGAGCCACTAAAAACTTAAAAACTAAATGTATATTGAAATACACAAAGGTGACAAGTAGAGGGAGAAAAATTATAGATATATTAGATGAACACCAATATAGAGTAACTGATATGTTTATCCCAACGGGATAGTATATCGATATGCATATTGCGATAGATATGAGAGAGAGCAGGCGAGAAGATAATAAGTACCCCATTGGTTTTGGCATATGTAGCGTATTAGGATTTAGAGAAGTCAACCTTCATTTGACCAATAATGTAGCACCTGGTTTTAAGGACAAAACCAGATACGCACCATATGTGTGCTCAGAAATGCAATTCACACATATAGCTACAAATGAAGGGGTAATATCAAAGACAATGCCTTAAATACTTAGCGCACAAATATTTGTTATAAAAGACGTAGTCTTACTTTACAGTATATACTATAACTTTGTTCTTCTGACGAGGCCTTCAACACCACAGGAATCGTCAACTGGTTAATCACAAGCCTAACACCTCTTGAAAACTCCAATGAAGAACCTCCATCTGGTACCCATCCGGAATTTTGCCAAAGTATTGAAGTAACACAAGCGTAAGCTACTACCGCTTAGCAAGCATAACATGAGGTGATGCAGGCTCAAAAGGCTTACACGGCTGAACTGCGGTAAGCACTTTTAGTTGATCATATTTTATTATTAATCATAAGTTGCTAAGTTATGCTTAGGCTCCCAAATATGAATAATTAGATATATCAGCAATTTTAATCATAACCCAAACCACCCGAGTAACCAACTATTCAGTAAGGGTCCAGGCCGCTCGTGACCGTGAGCACGACTGATATATCAGTTTTACACTCTGCAGAGGTTGTACACTTTCACCACGAGTCGTGTTACCCATATGCCCGGGTTTGCAACTCCCAAAACACTTTCAAGGTGAGTAGACATGGTACACTAAGAAGCTTTTCCTTAGTCGTTCTAATAAGGAGCAGCCGCTAAGGATTTCATCTCCCAAGTGTTATGGAGTTATCTCCAGAAGTGGCACTTATACACGCAGCATAGTACACACCCTGGGGATGAGGCCCATACCCATCCTGGTATGCCCCTCTTGCCCTTTCGATAAACTGGTACAAACTAGAAAGAGCAAGGTACTGGACTAAGACCAAAGCTATGTGGTCCTCATGGTTGTACTGTAAGTCCTGGGTTGTCGCTTAAAGATGAGTCCTTATGGAGAGAAACTAGAACACCATAAGAAAAGGACTAATGCTCTAGCCCCCTTGGTTCCATGTTGCTAAAAAGCATCTTTTAATACCATGTTGTATATATCTTTAATTGTATTCTTTAATCAATATTAGTTGAAGCAAGCTGAGCATACTACCCACATGCAAAACCCATAGGTAAATCAAGGACAGGATAATCAATATCAAGGTAAGTAGACTCCAAGCGGTTCATTAACATATGCATATGAATTGAGTTTGCATTAAAGTGAATAGGTAACAAGGAGCCTCATATTATACTTGCCTTAATTCAAAGTATAGCTGCTGGCCTTGATCTTCAAAGAGTTGCTCCAGATTACCAACACAAAACTCACTGTCTACTCGAGATCAAACAACACCACACAGACATCCAGAAGCAATCATGCATAGCAAACAAAAGCTATAGATTAGAATAGTACACCAATCAACATAAAATCAAGATGAAAAGTTAGTAAAACGAATCTACGTCTCGCTACGATCACACAGACTCAAAAATCACAAAATTCGGAGCTAAAACAAAAAAGTTATGAATTAAACAATATTTCCTTTAGTAAAATAATAGATTAAACCTAACCTTGAATTTTAAAGTTGAAAACCTACTTAACAGTAGTATAAACATGTAGATTACTTAATTATGAATCTAATGCCAGTTGAACGGATCAAATCGGAGTTAAAACGGAGATTTTATGGCTAAAACAAAATTAGTGGTAAAACTATAAATAGGTGAAAACGTATTTTGGATCTAAACCGATGAGACTACGCTTTCCAAAGAAGAAAATGTATTCCTGAAAGGTGCTATGGACTGCAGGTTCTATAAACAAAAAATCCGAGGGTCACTTTTGAAAGATTACGGGGACGACGGGTTGAGACTCGAATATTTATAACGGCCTTTTTGCAAATTTCACCGCGAAGGGGTAAGTTCTAATCCTGGCCTTTGATTTTAGATCGGACGGCTGCGGTGGCTCCAGGACTCGACTGGCCAGAACAGAGGCGCCGACGCGGTGAACTCCATGGACGGCGGCGAAGCTCGGCGGTGAAACGGGAAAAAGGCGCTCAGGACCTCGGTTTTTCACGGAAATTACTCAGGAAGAAAGAGGAGGGAACGGTGATCTCACCTCGGCACTTGGCACGAACAGAGACAGCTCTGTTACGGCGCAGGGCACAGCGGCGGCAGCGGATGTCATCGATGCTAGGGTTAGGCGGCGGCGAGGGAGCTCTGAGGCGGAATAGGGAGGCGACGCGGGCTCAGGCAGTATTAAGGGGCTAGGCGACGTGAGGAGCACACCACCGCGAGCTCGTAGCGGAAACAGAGTCATACAGCGTCAGTGGGGAAGGAGTCCGGCTTGGACACGACGCGAAGAAGATGGCTTCGACATGTGGGCCAGCGCGGTCAATGGTACAGAGAGGGAGTACGCATGGGTGCAGCGCGACTGGCCTTCGGCGTTGCTGGGCCGAACAGAGAAAGAAGAGAGGCACGGGCGCGAGTGGGCCTACGGTTCGTTGGGCCACGGGGAAAATGGAAAGCAGGCCGCGCGGCCAAGCAAAGGAGGCAAGCCGCGCGAGTGCGGACGGAGCTGGGCCGCGGGAGGAGAATGGCCACGGGGCGCAGGAAGAAGCAAGGCCGGTTGGGCCAAAAGAGAGGAAGAGTGAGGGAGGAAGACTTTGTCTTTTCCATTTTATTTTTAGAACTTTTTCCAAAGAACTTTTCAAATGGATTTTGAATTTGAATCAAACCAAGCATCACAAAAACCCCAATGCAGCAGCATGAATGCACAATCATGTATGTAGTCCTTATAGTTGATTTTAAATTTTCACAAAATTATTATTTCTCTAGATTTCTATGCTCACAAAATACATATTTAAATTTTTTTCCTATTTTAGAAACATGCAAATTTTTAGGGTGTTACAATTCTACCCTCCTTAAAATAAATCTCATCCTCGAGATTCGGACAATGCTTACTCAAAAAGTTGTGGGTATATTTTCCTTAGATCCTCTTCTCTTTCCCATGTAGGCTCATCTTCCGTATACCAATTCCACTGAACCTTACACATCTTTATAACTCAGCTCCTTGTAACTCTTTCTGCCGTCTCCAAAATTCTTACTAGAAACTCCTCATAAGTGAGATCTTCCTTAACTGTAAGTTCTTCTAACGTTATCTGCTCATCAGGTACACGTAAACACTTCTTTAATTGAGACACATGGAACACATCATGTACACCTGACAAACTCTTAGGCAATTCCAACTGATAAGCTACTTCACCATGTCTCTCTAAAATCTTGAAAGGTCCAATATACCTTGGTGCTAACTTTCCTTTCATATTAAACCTTCTCACACTTCTCATAGGTGACACCTTTAGGTAAACATAATCTCCTATTTCAAAAACCAATTCCCTTCTTCATGTATCAGCATAACTCTTCTATCTAGACTATGCCACTCTTAAGTTTTTCCTGATAGTCTGCACTTGCCTTTCAGCATCCTTGAGGATCTCAGGCCCAAACACTTGGCTTTATCCTGTCTGATTCCAGAACAATAGAGTTCTACACTTTCTACCATATAGTGCCTCGAACGGTGCCATCTTGAGACTCTTCTGGTAACTATTATTGTAGGAGAACTCAGCATAACACAAACTCTTATCCCAACTTGTACCATATTGCAAAGCACAAGCTCTCAACATATCCTCTAAGATCTGATTGGTTCTCTCTGTTTGTCCATCAGTTTGTGGATGATAAGCTGAGCTAAAATTCAACTTAGTGTCCATAGACTCATGCAATTTCTTCCAAAAGTGTGATGTAAACTGAGTACCTCTATCTGACACAATCTTCTTAGGAACTCCATGCAAGCATACTATCCGTTTCATGTATAATTCTACCAACTTTGCGTTCGTATATGTAGTCTTGACCGGTATAAAGTGAGCAACCTTAGTCAACCAATCTACTATTACCCAAATTGAGTCATAACAACTTTGAGTGCGTGGTAATCCAACAATGAAATCCATACCAACTTCTTCTCACTTCCACTCAGGTATCTTCATAGGTTGGAGTAAACCTGCTGGCCTTTGATGTTCTGCCTTGACTCATTGACATGTGTCACATATTGCTACATACTCGGCCACATCTCTTTTCAAACCATACCACCAGTACTTCTCCTTTAGATCTAGGTACATCTTAGTACTACCTAGATGGATAGAGTATGCTGAGTCATGGGCTTCTCTTAGAATCATCTCTTGAATGGATTTTATCGCTGGCACACATATTCTATTTCCGAACCACATTGTTCCCTGATCATCCAATCGAAAACCCGGTGCTTTACCAATTGTGATCAGCTCTGCTATCTCCTTGATTTTCTCATCTTCCAACTAACCCTTGCAGATCTCTTGTTCAAGTGTAGGTTCCCTTCCAATTCCATTGCATTAGCAACTATTCCCAAATTAAGATGCTCGAATTCAGCACATAACTCCTTAGGTAACTGTGTCACTAGAGCTGCATTAGCATAGCTCCTTTGGCTCAAAGCATCAGCTACAACATTTGCCTTGCCAGGGTGATAGTGTACCTCCAAATCATAGTCCTTGATTAGCTCTAACCAACGACGTTGCCTCAGGTTCAAATCTGACTGAGTGAAAATGTACTTCAAACTCTTGTGATCTGTATAAATGTCACACTTATGTCCAACAAGGTAATGTCTCCAAGTCTTCAATGCATGAACCATAGCTGCTAACTCCAAATCATGAGTTGGATAATTTAGTCCATGCTTCTTTAGTTGTCTAGATGCATAAGCCACTACTCGTCCTTCTTGCATAAGAACACAACCCAGACCAAGTCGGGATGCATCACAATAGATGGAAAAACTCTTGTTCAGATCTGGTAGTACTAGCACCAGAGCTGTAGTCAACCTTTTCTTCAACTCTTCAAATTGCTCAGTCCATACAAACTTAGCATTCTTCTCAAGTAGAGATGTCATAGGCTTGGCAATCTTAGAAAAACCTTCAATGAACCTCCGATAATATCTGGCCATGCCTAGGAAACTTCGGACTTCACTTACATCTTGAGGTGGATTCCAACTCAACACATCACTAACCTTCCTGGGATCCATAGCTACTCCACCATTAGACATAACATGCCCGAGGAAAGAAACTTCCTTCAATCAGAACTCACACTTGCTTAGTTTAGCATACAGTTGATGTTCTCTAAGTTTCTGCAGAACTAATCTCAAATGCTCTTCATGTTCTGCCTCTGTTTTGGAGAGGACTAGAATATCATCAATGAAGACCACAACAAACTTGTTGAGATATTCCATAAACACCTTATTCATCATTACATTAAGTATGCAGGGGCATTAGTCAATCCAAAAGACATAACGGTGTACTCATATAATCCATACCAAGTAGTAAAAGCAATCTTGGGAATGTCCAATGAACGAATCCTTAACTGATGATAACCAGAGCGAAGATCCATCTTGGAGAACACACAAGCACCTCATAATTGATCAAACAAGTCATCAATTTTGGGCAAAGGATACTTGTTCTTGATGGTTACCTCATTGAGAGAGCAGTAATCCACACACATCCTCTAGGTACCATCTTTCTTATCAACAAATATAACTGAGGCTCCCCATGGTGAAGAACTAGGACATATGAAACATTTATCCTGTAGCTCCTTTAACTATTTCTTAAGTTCTTCTAGCTCGTTGACTCCCATCCGATATGGTCTCTTAGCTATAGGTGCAGTTCCAGGCAGAAGCTCAATAATAAACTCAATATCATGATCTGACGGCATACCCAGCAAATCATCAGGAAAAATATCTGGAAACTCATTAACAACCTTGGTCTTATCTATGGTTGCACCTTCCATCTGATTGACACTGCACACCTTTCTTGCTTTTGTAGTTGCCTTGCATATAACTTCTTCTCCTGACTTGGATGTCAAGTGTGTTGTACCATTCTCACAGTGGATAATAGCCTTTCGTGGATTTAGCCAATCCATTCCAAGAATTACATCTATGCTTGAAGACTTCAGCACAATCGGATTTGCCAAAAACTCTACCCCTCTTATTTCAACTCTTACACTGGGACACATTAGAGTAGCTTGCATATCCCCACAAGGTGAGTCAACTAACATCTATTTCTTCATAGGACATTTTGGTATATTGTGCTTCTTAACAAAACGATGTGCAATGAAGGAATGTGAAGCTCCAGAATCAAACAAAACTGATGCAGGGCTAGAGTTGACTAGACACGTGCCAAACACAACATCTAGGGCTTCTTGTGCAAATCCTATCATCACATAATTGACTCTGCCTTGCACATGAGTCCGCTGTTTGTGATTTACATTCTGGGGCTATCGCTTGTTCGGCTTCTTCGGGCACTGACTTGCATAGTGACCGAGTTCACCACAGCGGTAGCACTTCTTGCCTGAAGAGAGAGTGTTGGGCACACTATCCTTCATTGGAGAGTTGATGAGGGGTTCCTAGGGTGGACTCTGGTTCACATACTGTTGCTCTTGCTGGTGTTGAGGGAGTTGTTGAGGAGGATCAAAATCCCACTGACTAGTTGGTTCCTGGTATTTCTGCTAAAATTCTTGCTGAGGGGTGTAGCGAGGGAATGTGTTGCTACCTACAGATTGGCTTTGGATTCTACTTTTCTTCTCTTCCATTTCCCGACGCTTGTTCTCAATCAAAATGGCTCTATTCACCAAAGTTTAGAAGTCGGGATACTCAACAGTCATCAACTGCAGTTGAAGTCCATCATTTAATACTTTCAAGAACTATTTATGTTTCTTAGCATCATTAACCACCTCTCCTGGAGCATAACGTGACAGCTGAGTGAATTTGTTACGATACTCACACGCTGTCATGGAACCCTGTTTCAAGTTGAGGAACTCCTCCTCCTTGATCTCCACCAAAGCTTCTGGAACATGATAAGATCTAAAGGTAGTCTTGAAATCTTCCCAACGAATCTGATCTACATCTTTACCAATCTGAAATAATTCCCACCAGTCTGAAGCTGCTCCTTGAAGTTGACCGGAAGCATAAAGCACTTTCTGATGGTCATTGCACTGGGCTATGTTAAGTTGTCGCTCCACAACTCTAAGCCAGTCATCAGCTTCTAGTGGGTCGCTTGCATGAGTGAATGTCGGAGGATGTCCCTTCATAAATTCACCATGCTTGTCTCTTGATGGTGCTTGATGTGGGTTGATGCATATATTCTGAACATAGGTCTGTAAAAATTGAGTCTGTGTCATCATAGATTGCTCTATAGTTGGAGGATTTGGTGGAGGTGGATTAGCATCAGGGGCATTCCTTCTGGCATCACGTGAAGCACTTCTCCTGGTAGAAACCATCTGTTTGGAACATTTAACACAATTATTGGTTGTAATCCATGATCCGGAAGTAGTTCACATGGTAAAACAATCAATCTAAAATTTTTGGACAAGAACTACCAATAGCCGTTTAGAAAGACAGCCATATCTCAAGTTCTAGAAATCATATGAAGGCATTCCTTATTTGGCTAGAAAGCTTATGAAATTCTCTACAATTTTTGTATAGACCACCTTGCCAGATTTTGAGGTTAAGTTACTCAGAAATAGGGCACAACCGAAACTATTCAGACTCCCAGACCGTGCAGAAACTTCAACTTGTAGAGGTCCTAACTACCAATCCATAATAGATATGAAGGTGGTTCCAGTGGCATATGAAAGATATAGAAGTATACTTTCATCCATAAAACTTTCATGACTTTTGGGCATCTACCTTTGGAGATATAACCCGATGAACACTGACTGCTCAGAAAACAGCACGCACAGGGATGAGAAAAACCAACCCAACTATCTAATCACTGGTCTTTATGCCTTATCATGTAAACTAAATGAAATTGTGAGCATAACCCACAAAAATCATTACAATCATTACAAAGATCCAAATCAAACATGAACATCAAGACAACCATTCAAACACTACAGGTTCATAATTCAAGCATTAGGACTTAATGACACTACTCACGTTACTAGCGTTCTTGTTGTATCAAGGGCTCAAAACTCTGTAGCTTCACCTTCATGTTGCGCAAGAATGTGGTAAGTGATAACTCTAAAAGCAACTCAAAGCAAGGGTGAGGATAGGGACAAAATTTATAGCAACAAGGAGGAGATGAACAACAAAGACAAGAATATAGTATAGGAGACAATAGCAAGGTTTATAGACCAAGGATTTTATAGCAAATTCTAAACCTTAAAATGACCATTTTCTAACAAGGCTTGTGTCCTATAGTCGACATAGCTCTGATACAACTTTGTAGCACCTGGTTTTAAGGACAAAACCTGATACACACCATATGTGTGCCCAGGAATGCAATTCACACATATAGCTACAAATGAAGGGGTAATATCAAAGACAATGCCTTAAATACTTAGCACACAAATATTTGTTATAAAAGACGTAGTCTTACTTTATAGTATATACTATAACTCTGTTCTTCTGGTGAGGCCTCCAATACCACAGGAATCGTCAACTGGTTGATCATAAACCTAACACCTCTTGAAAAACTCCACTGAAGAACCTCCATCTGGTACCCATCCGGGATTTTGCCAAAGTATTGAAATAAAATAAGCGTAAGCTACTACCGCTTAGCAAGCATAACATGAGGGGATGCAGGCTCAAAAGGCTTGACACGGCTGAACTGCGGTAAGCACTTTTAGTTGGTCATATTTTATTATTAATCATAAGTTGCTAAGTTATGCTTAAGCTCCCAAATGTGAATAATTAGAGATATCAGCAATTTTAATCATAACCCAAACCACCCAAGTAACCAACTATTCAGTATGGATCCAGGCCGCTCGTGACCATGAGCACGGGTGATATATCAGTTTTACACTCTGCAGAGGTTGTACACTTTTACCATAAGTCGTGTTACCCATATGCCCCGGTTTGCAACTCCCAAAACACTTCCAAGGTGAGCAGGCAGGGTACACTACGAAGCTTTTCCCCAGTCATTCTAATAAGAGCAGCCGCTGAGGATTCCATCTCCCAAGTGTTATGGAGTCATCTCCAGAAGTGGCACTTATATACGCAGCATAGTACACACCCTAGAGATGAGGCCCATACCCATCCTGGTATGCCCCTCTTGCCCTTTCGGTAAACTGCTACAAACTAGAAAGAGCAAGGTACTAGACTAAGACTAGAGCCATATGGTCCTCATGGTTGTACTATAAGTCCTGGGTTGTCACTTAAAGATGAGTCCTTATGGAGAGAAACTAGAGCACCATAAGAAAAGGCCCAATACTCTAGCCCCCCTTGGTTCCATATTGCTAAAAAGTATCTTTCAATACCATGTTGCATATATCTTTAATTGTATTCTTTAATCAATATTAGTTGGAGCAAGCTGAGCATACTACCCACATGCAAAACCCATAGGTAAATCAAGGACAAGATAATCAATATCAAGGTAAGTAGACTCCAAGCGGTTCATTAACATATGCATATGAATTGAGTTTGCATTAAAGTGAATAGGTAACAAGGAGCCTCATATTATACTTGCCTTAATTCAAAGTATCGTTCCTGGTCTTGATCTTCAAAGAGTTGCTCCAAATTACCAACACAAAACTCGCTATCTACTCGAGATCAAACAACACCACACAGACATCTAGAAGCAATCATGCATAGCAAACAAAAGCTATAGATTAGAACAGTACACCAATCAACATAAAATCAAGATGAAAAGTTTGTAAAATGAATCTACGTCTCGCTACGATTACACAGACTCGAAAATCACAAAATTCGGAGCTAAAACAAAGAAGTTATGAATTAAACAAGATTTCCTTTAGTAAAATAATAGATTATACGTAACCTCAAATTTTAAAAGTTGAAAACCTACTTAACAGTAGTATGAACATGTAGATTACTTAATTACGAACCTAATGCCAGTTGAACGGATCAAATCGGAGTTAAAACGGAGATTTTATGGCTAAAACCAAATTAGTGACAAAACTGTTAATAGGTGAAAACGTATTTTGGATCTAAACTGATGAGACTACGCTTTCCAAAGAAGAAAACATATTCCTGAAAGGTGCTATGGACTGCGGGTTCTATAAACAAAAAATCTGAGGGTCTCTTTTGAAAGATTACAGGGACAATGGGTTGAGACTCGAATATTTATAATGGCCTTTTTGCAAATTTCACCATGAAGGGGTAAGTTCTAATCCTGGCCTTTGATTTTAGATCGGACGGCTGCGGTGGCTCCAGGACTCGGCTGGCCGGAACAGAGGCGCCGGTGCGGTGAACTCCATGGACGGCGACGAAACGGGAAAAAGGGGCTCGGGACCTCGGTTTTCCACGGAAATTACTTAGGAAGAAAGAGGAGGGAACGATGATCTCACCTCGGCACTTGGCACGGACGGAGACAACTCTGTGAAGAAGCAGGGCATGGCGGCGGTGGCGGATGTCGTCGATGCTAGGGTTAGGCGGCGGCTAGGGGGCTCTGAGGCGGAATAGGGAGGCGGCGCGAGCTCGGGCAGTATTTAAGGGGCTGGGCGATGTGAGGAGCACGCCACCGTGAGCTCGTAGCGGAAACGGAGTCGTACGGCATCGGCGGGGAAGGAGTCCGGCTTGGACACGACGCGAAGAAGATGGCTCCGACATGTGGGCCAGCGTGGTCAGCGGCACAGAGAGCGAGTACGCGTGGGCGCAGTGCGACTGGCCTTCAGTGTTGATGGGCCGAACAGAGAAAGAAGAGAGGCACGGGCGCGAGTGGGCCTGTGGTTCGTTGGGCCTCGGCGAAAATGGAAAGTAGGCCGCGCGCCAAAGCAAAGGTGGCAAGCCGCGCGAGCGTGGACGGAGCTGGGCCGCGGGACGAGAATGGGCCATAGGGTGCGGGAAGAAGCAAGGCCGGTTGGGCCAAAAGAGAGGAAGAGTGAGGGAGGAAGCCTTTGTCTTTTCCTTTTTATTTTTTGAACTTTTTCCAAAGAAATTTTCAAATGGATTTTGAATTTGAATCAAACCAAGCATCACAAAAACCCCAATGCAGTAGCATGAATGCACAATCATGTATGTAGTCCTTATAGTTGATTTTAAATTTTCACAAAATTATTATTTCTCTAGATTTCTATGCTCACAAAATACATATTTAAATTTTTTTTCCTATTTCAGAAACATGCACGTTTTTAGGGTGTTACAAATAATTATCCAAACTATATGCATGCTTAATAAGAAATAAAAGCAATATAATACTAGTATATTCACATTTCATATATCTTTTAATACAAGTGGTGAAAGTAACTAATTATCAAAGCATACTTCTAAAGACTTTTCTAAATCTTAAGATGCCTTATAAAAATAACAAAGGGATTTAATTTTTATTACTTTAATTTTACGTATTAAGTTAACATGAATTCGAGGAGTTGTTGGCCTAGTCTTCGAAGATGCCCATAGGGATACGGTTTGCATGGGTGTGTTGTGAGTGTCTGTGTTGTAGTGTGCAATAATTCTCAAAACAAAAAATGTTGGCGTCTAGTATGCAGTTTGATGGGCTAGTCAAGCTGATTAAGACGGTTCATTTTGTACAATGAATTTTATTTGGCGACGCTCCAAACGTAAATTTTGTCTAAACGAAGGTCCAATATATACAAAAATATTGATCGCGTCTATCACGCATAAACGTGTGAAGAATGGCGGCAATCAGGCACGGGAATCTGATTCGAGACCTCACGTCCATGTCGCTACCCAACGGGACATTTTGTTCTCGGCACACGAGAAATGAGTTGAAGCGCGTGTTGAGGCTACGATACGACTCTATTCACCCTACCTATCGGACTCCTGATCCGCCGGAGTTCACGGGGCGTAGCTGCCTCCGTCCTGATCCGCCGGAGTTCACGGGGCGTAGCTGCCTCCGTCCTGATCCGCCGGAGTTCACGGGGCGTAGAGGCAGCACTATTGTCGTCTTGTGAGTCCCCGTCACGTTTACGCGTTGTTCTCGCTACAGGCGCCGCGGATGGGTTCGGTGCACTTGCTACCCGCGCCGCGCGCGTTGCGATGCTGGCTGCCTTTAATTCCACCGGGAAAAGGGATTTCACACGCCTCAGACCGTCTCCAACGGCGCAGGTAAACCGCGACCCAAACGTAAAATGGCTAGTACACAGTGTTTTACGTCCCGAAATCACGGTCCAACGGAGAACGCAAACACGGCAGCCATTTTGCCTAGCATCGAACTCGGAAGGCAAAAAAGCGTCGGCGTTCTCGACGACGCAAAACACTGCAGAGAGAGGAAGATGCACGGAGTCACTCCGGCGTCCGCACGCACAGAGTCACCGGAGGAAGACGCAGCAGGTGTCGGGGCTCCTGTCGGCGACGGCACCGAAGTGGAGGTGGCGGCGCGTCCACCAGAGCCGGACCCGCGGCCATGCCCCGCGGCCAGGGGCGAACGGCTGTGCGGCCTCCTCGGGAGCGGCCGAGGCGTCGGTGGTCGCGGGCTCGGAGCCGACGGAGGGGGAGGACGAAGCCGCGCTCACGGGCTCGGAGCCGACAGAGGGGGAGGAGGGAGCCGCGTCCGCTGGGGCTCCGGCCGTCGGCGGCGGCGCATCCTCCAGATGCGGACCGAAGTGGAGGTGGCGGCCGTTGGAGAAGGAAAGGGATGGGTCAGTGACCCATTCACTGTGCCGAACCCAAATACCTGAATGGGTCACCGATTTAGGTATGGCGGATTGGAGATAGTCTCATACTCATAGGCATCAGGCATATGGCGAGCCGTGCACTCATGACTCGCCTGATACCGTAATATGGTGGCGAAACGAACAAGTGGTGTCCTGGCTATCATCATGAGCTAGAAGAACCTTCGTTTCTGTTGCTGGTCAAGATCGGTACACAGATGCGGCTTTACATCTTTCACTGGATCTGTGCGTCGCTATGGAACAACTAAATTTTTTATACTAAAAACACACGATCGCACAATAAGATAACAATACTGTTAAATTAAATATCAACGTTAAAGTGACATTTAATTCAAAAAGTAAAGTTCATGAAATTAACACAGTCACGGAGAGCGCGACGTCGCAGGCTCACAAACTCTACTGTATAGACTTTTTTCATGATATGGCTAAGATAATATTTTATATCGGCACCGATATCCATTTCTTTAATGCGCCAATAAATCCATGAATAAGTTCCGCTGTATCTCCATATAATCCTGTACACACAGGTTCGAGTATATATGTAAATATTAGTGTCTGTCACATGGATAATACTGCGTGTCTAAAAAAATCTTTCATAAATTTTAAAACAAAGTATGTTATACTCACCGTATAAATATGTGTGGCTTTAGGACTATTCCACACAGACATATATTGTAGAATAAGGTATCCACTTGAGTGTTTGTTTTAAAATGTTGAATTAGGTGTTATAATTCTTAATTTCGACACATTTTTCAGGTCAAGGCAATCAATGGTGATACTTTTCTTAGTTGTGTATAATTTTATGGTGCACCTCTTGACTATCGAGTAAGGACAAGTTAGCACTGCAAAGGCTCAGAAAAACTGCTGAGAAAGCCAAGATTGAGTTTTTCTCCACTATGCATACTAAAACCTATGTCCCCGTTTATCATTGCCGATGCAAAGCAATTCAACATTACCATGATCAGATATAAGTTTGTGTCTCTTATGAGCAATCTCATAGAGGGACTCTCATTCTTTATGTGATCTATCTCAAGGATATTGACAGGACGATGGATCCATATTGGAATGTCGTACTAAAAAGTATCCACGTTTTGTCCACGATTTATTTCCCATGAATACATGCGGGTACTATGATAACACTAACTACATCAAATGAAAGATGAGAGAGAATTTGCATTGCCTCCAGAAGGATTTATTTATTAAGTTCTTTGGACTCTATAGGTAATTTTGAAATATCTGTTTGTATGTCTTACCTCGTATCCTAATTTAAAATTTTGTAGTTTAATTAAAATATTTAGGTGATTGTATATATATAATATTCAATACAAGAATAATCTATGCATGATCTTCTTGAAAGATTTCTACAGTGTAAAGACATCTTCGTTTTTCATGCATGCCCATGCTAACGCTACGGTAAAAACAAAAGGACAATATATCAATTAAAAAATAAAAACAAAACTCGTGCTCAAAGTCAAAGAGACAAATTATGGATGCTTGAATTTTATCATCCATTATCTACCGACGTGCCTATAAAATAGACTGAATAAACAATTAAACATAGATAGAAAAATAAATTAATGAAAGGATCATTTCAAGACATCAATCATCTCATAGCTTCAGACAATATCGCAAAGCTACTAAAAACTATAACCATGCCCTCACCTCAAACATTGTCCAGATAAATGGATTACAATGAAAGAAATGGATATCGTAGATTTTTTTCTGTCAATATAAAACATTATCTTAGCCGCATCACGGAAATGTCTATAAAGCAGAGTTTGTGAGCCTGCGACGCCGCGCACTCCCTGACTGTGTTAAATTCATAAACTTTGCTTTTTGGATTAAATGTCACTTTAACGTTGGTATTTAATTTTTATAGTATTGTTATCTTATTGTGCGATCCGTGTGTTTTTAGTATAAATTGTTAGTTATCCCATAACAACGCACGGGCACGCTACCTAGTATAAATATAAAGAATGAAAAAGACGACAAGAAAGATTGTCATTAGGCCAACTCCTTTTGATTCTTTACAAACACATCTAAAAGTTAACATGTGGGCTGTGGGATGTGGGCATCAAATCAAAACAACAAAAAGAACATGGATTCGACCATAAGTAGCATTTGCCCTCTTTTTTTTTGAAAAAAAAGAAAGGTACTGCAGAGTTACAGGATTGTCAATCTTATCAGCACCATCAATTTTTGGCAATTGTAGAACTCAACCAAGACACCCATTGAAGTGCTACATCCCTAGCTCGCAATCCAATTAAGAGTAAGTTCTCGCAAGCCTAGCTCCCCAGCCATTATTAAACTGCATGAAGGGTTCCGAAACGAAGACCACTATTTGAAAAAAGAGTAAATGATTATTGTTTTCTTCCATGCATGATTGTTTTCTTCCATGCATGTTTATTGTTTCCTTTCATGCATGATTATTGTTTTCTTCCATGCATAATTGTTTTTTTCCATACATGATTATTGTTTTCTTTCATGCATGTGGCCTCAGGTGATCGATTTGTTTCCTTCAAAGCAGGCGGGGATCGCAGGGATGACAGTTTCTTTTTCTATTGCACGACCGGAAGGGAGGAGCGACCCAAAAAAAAAAGTCGCACCAAAAAATTATCTTACTTTTGTTCTTTTTAGTCGTAGGAGATTCAAATTTTAGACTTTCTTTGAGTTCTCGTGAGAATTGAAGGGGACGAGTTCAGGCGGGTGCATGTGTATCGGTACTAGTCTACGGCCGTATCAATCAATTGCCAAGCGATAATGGAGTCGTTTCTCATGAAATTCTTGCATCGCTCTTCGAATCAGACCCTAATCATACAAGAGAAACATGATAGTATTTTCTACTCTATAAAGATGACCGACAACAAAAAGGCTCAAGTACCCAGAAGACTAATGACATTTGCTGCGCAATTGCAATCAACTAATAAGGACACTCCCAATCCAAAAACTAGAATGATTTCTATCTTCATTGATTAGGGTGCCCACTAAACAAAACGGTGACACGACAAAAAAAATTAAAGGAGAGAAGTAAATGCTTCTTAGATTGAAAATCATGTCTACACAAAAACCAATATGAAGAGACGAGACAGGTGAATACCTAAGAGAAAAGACATGTGGTTGGATAAAATATTATTTTAAAAAACTATCCAATAAAATATACTTTTTATATGTAGTGTCTAAATAATTTAAAAGATATAGAAACTAGTTGTGGTTTCTTGTATTGGCACTGTCCTAATTCCACGATATGAGCCCTTTTTATCACTGCTATAGAACCGTTATTAGAGAGCACTTTTAGTATAGAGCGGCTCTATCAAGAATAGCCTCTAAAAATCAATTTTTTAAGAAAATGACCTCTATTTTTAGGGACAGCTGGAAAGCCTAACCGCCTCTAAAAATGTCATTTGAAATCAACTACCTCTAATTTTTTTTAAGTAATCAACCGCCTCTAATTTTGTTATAGTGTTCCAAGAGATCAACAGCTTTATAGTTGATTACTGCTTTATCATTTGAAATCATCTAGGACCTGGAAATTCTATTTTAATTTACAGATTTTAAAAATCCATGTTTTTTTAAAAAAAGTTGTCAAAATACCTCGAATGTAGAAAATGACCTAAAAAGCTGTTGTATCAAAGAGATCTTGAACACTGTAGTTTATGACGTTTTCATTTAAAATCATTTAGGGCTCAAAAGTTCTGTTTTAGATATGTAGTTTTTTTCCAAATGACTTTGGATGGAAAAATGACCAACACTACAGATGTAGGACTTGAAGTGATCTAAAACTTCTCAGTTTGAACATTTTTATTTTAATTTATTTAGGATCTCAAATAACATTAGTAAATATAAAAGGATTGTATCATTTGGACATTGGTTACTCTGAAGTGTAGTGGTAAGGAAGCAATTGGTGAGTCCGGCGGTTTTAAGTTCGATTACCCATAAACCAAAGTTGTACTTGCATATATTTTGCACAAAAATCACGTGACTTATAACTTGCAATCTAGGGGTTAAAAAAGTCACGTGACTTATAACTTGCAATCTAGGGTTAAAAAAATCAACCTGATTTATAAATTCTATAAAACAATTTCTAGAGGACTTATATAACTTGAGATCTAGTATTAAAAAAAGTTAACCCAATTCATAAATTCTGTAAAACAATTTTTAGAGACGGCTAGATTTTTGTGCGATCATTTCTTCATATTGGCAATGTGAACGGATGCATTGCAACAGCCATGCGCACACACTAGTATGGTAAAGACCGTGTGTTAGTATATGTATACATATGCGGTTAGAGATATACTTAGTTGTATGCAAACTCAAGATACAATAGGTTTAACCTAACTCCCTCTAAAAAACCTAGAATAACTTATCTTATACTCTAAATCTTTTATATACACTCGAGCCCAAGATCAATACAACCGACAACGTATCATTAGCAAAAGGCTTTTCAACGTATCCGATCCTTTCATTACCTGACTGACGACATTTTAGCTCATACAGGGTGCATTTTCCTGTGCCCCAACGCTTTGCAATGGTCTCAGCAAGCCTAACTCCCAACTAAACTATGGACAGATCGATTTCCTCTATTTGAATATAGTATCATCGACCGAAAGCATTGAAAACTTTTCATGTTAATGATATGGTGTTATATATGGTAATGATTGAATACTCGTCGGTAGTGGCAGTAGCTACTGACTAGTACAAACATGACGTAGTGGGTAGCACTGAGTTAAGGGTACTATTCGCTTATCTTGAAATTTGGCTTATGCTAATGCTTATGCTGAAATGTTGTAAGAGGAAAATACTGTTCTATCGCTAAAAAGTAGCTCAAGCAAATAGGGCCAAGGTTGATACGCAGGATGATCATAATTCTTGGGATGATCACCTGCTCCAAAGGTGCACGCCGACCGAACCCTACCGACGCATACCCTCAAATACATGGGATATATCTTTATAAGCACATTTGAAAACTGGACTCGACTAATAGTGAGATTAATCAAGTTAGTATAGACGTCTTGCTATCAATGGACAAGTCATCTGCTATTAAAAGAATAATGTAGTTAAATCTTGTAATAAACCCAAAAAAATACGTGTAGTCACGCCTCAATTAAATCTAACCATCTGAGCTACGTGCCCAGTTCACAGCGACTAAATCATATTATAAATATACAGCCTGTTCGTTTGGCTGTGGCTTGTCGTAAACGATCGTAAATTTTCAGCTGGAACAGTATTTTTCTCTCACACAAACCAGCCAGCAGTACAACGATACGAACCAGCCAACCGAACAGGCTGATAAACGTCATTTGCACTTTAGTCAAGCTTGCAGTTAACGGTGCAGAAAATAACAAGTCATTTCTCTGAATACAATAAACTATTGTCATGACCTTAACAACTGATTAATCATTGCTGATAGTTCCACATATGTTCTGTCGGACACAAAATGTTCTATTTCGAAAAACATGGAGTTAAATAGTTCCACGACAGACGTGGACACTTCTTGTTTCTTCCTTTTCCTTTTTAAAAAATGCCTCAAGGTAAGGTGATGACATGAGGAGCTGTTCCACTGCTTACGCATGCATAGGATGGGATATGCATAGCATACGAAGAGCATGTTTACATGGCAACAAGGATGTCACAATAACTTTTGGAAAATCCATCTAGCTCCAGCATGCGGAAATCCTCCTCCCTGTTTGGATTTGAGCTAAAATGTTGTATGCTGCAGCCTTTTTACAGTACTAACCAAAGTACTACTCCCTCAATTAATGAAAGCATAAAACAAAGTTTTCCGGCTTTAAATAAATTCAAATAAAAAAGTCATCAACTATAAAATTATTGATCTCTTTAGGTGCTACAACTTTGATAGCCAAATTGTCAGCCAACTTTAAAAATCCAATTCTAAAGACCATGGAACTTCCGGTCACCTCTAGATTTTTAAGGTGATTCAAAAGCGTGGCCACCTTTAGAAATGGCATTTTTTTAGAAGCGGTTGGGCTATATAGCCGCCTCTGAGTATAGAGGGCATTTCTAAAGTTGGCTAGCATTTCCCAACCTCCTACAAAATCAACTTCTAAAGACGGGCTGACTCAAAAATCACTTTTAGAGCTGGTTCTTGATAGTGCGGCCTCCAAACTAAAGGGTAGGTGCCTACAAGGTTTGGATTCTCTAATCACTATTAGTAATCAGGTTATTTACTTAAACTTGACAACTAAAATTGATTACCCAATAAATCGGTGCGAGTTTTTACCATGTTTATTCATCTTTACATATAACTTATTTTCTTACACTTGCGGAGTACGACATGTGCTCACCCTTGTTATATCATGCTGCTCACAAGAACAAGCTTTGGAGGATTATCCAAAATTATTTTTTAGAGCACTAGGCATATGTGCTTCTGCTGTCGACCTTCCTATGGAGTTGATGGATGCCACCGTGATGTTTCTTTTGCTGAACAAATAAACATTTCTGATATGCTTTTGTTAAGAATTTGAATCTTTGTAACGAGTTTATTTGATACCATATAATGCATTGTTTCTAACTTACCATTAATGAAGTCATTATATGTGTATGGATTTGATCCTGGCGCAAATATAATATGCATCTCGGCATATGGTTCTAATTTTACAGTCAAGTGTGACAGCGGAGCTAAAAAAAACTAATTTATTGTAGCTTTACTGTCTTTCATTTTATTTTTAGAAGAGAGATAAAAATAACTCCTTACTATAATATATACGGCCCCTTAGAATGGAACTGTTTTGGAAAGATGTGGGGTCCAAACGAGGACTAATTAATATAAAGAAGTGGAACTCAAATATGTTTATTTAAAGAGTTACTTAAATCACAATATCCTTTCAAAAGTAAGCATGTGGAATATAGTTTTTTAAGACAAAATAAATTATAGAATATAAGTAACACTATTGAGAAATGTGTTAACAGAGACAACCAAAACGCATTTTTAAGGGAGGGGTGTCTGCCTGCCTCTATGTAAAAGTTTGTGTTAATCACAGATAACAGAAGTAATGCTAAATGTCCATCTCTAAAAATCAATTAAAAAAAAGGACAACCAAGCCTGCTACCAATACACTGGCCATAGTGGATCGCTCTTCCTCCTCACTGTGGACCACACGTCCATGCTAAATCCTACTCGCCAGGATTTGTGAGAGCGAGAGAGGGTGAGGGGGATTTGGAGAAGCAAGGGCGGGGAGAACTGGAGAAGAGAGGGTGAGAGGCTCAAATCAATGGTCGAGATCCCACTGCCTTTTCATTCTCATTCTCGAAATATGTCGCCGCCTACTTAGCTAGTACCGATCGAGCCCCGCAGGCGCCTCCTCACTCTAGCCCGCCGCTGTCTCCACTCCGTGCGCTACGCTCATCTGACAGGCCTTCACCTCTGCATGCCATGCTCAGTCGATGGACCACATGCTGCCTTCTCGCGATGCCTCCTCGCATTGTGCGCGCTTGGCCGATGGGTAGCCCTGGATTCAAAGAGTCAGGGAAGGATTGGTTCCTCGGTTAGCTTTGCTAGACGAGGCAACCCTTGCCAGGGGCAATGAGCCAAATTGGCTCACTTGAGTTAGTAAGGAGAATCCTGGAAAATACAGGCCCCAAGATAACCTAGGTAAGAATGCAAAAGGCATTGCAACTTTGATTTCTTCTAAGCACCGGCCAAAGATCCAAGCATGCCCTCGAATTTGTGAGGAGAGAGCGTAGATGGGAAAAAAATTAATACGGTGTTTGGTTTGAGGAACCGCTCCATCCCAGATGAAGTGATGCATCATGAGTTGATTCCTTAAATTTGATGGAATGGCTCTATTACTCGTACTAGTATTAATTATTGACTTATAGGGAAAATAAGGTGATGATGCATCAACCTATTCCATTCCATAACCCAAAAAAATTGTATAGAATGCCGAAATCTTTTCTTATTCCTATAATCTTTTGTGTGTAATTAAATTGGTTTCTACGAGATACATATATACTGTTCCCGTAAAATTCCTAGGCTGCAAACGTGCCCAAAGTAGCCGAGCACGATTGAAAAATGTCACGTGACTTGCATAGTTACCAATGCCTGTATACCCATAGTCATCAACACTGTCTGAAGTCCGAAGGAACGAAAAGAAAGAGCAACTGGACTACTGGAGTACTGTTAATATGGAGTCATTGAGATTAGTTTATTTCTACTCAGTTAGTACAGGGTTATTTTTTTATGAAACACTAACCGAGGTAGGAGATATATATGTCTTTGGGAACTGGATTCTAATAGAAGAGACAGACTTTGATTAGCATCCATCACCCTGAGTGCGCCACTAACTATGCATCGCTGGGCCACCGAACAGTAGCCGGAGAACGTTGACGCGCTGACCAACGACTCGCCCACCCTTTTCACACGTATAACAACCAGCCGTCACTCCCGTGGCCTCACACTCCCATCTCTTCCCCGTCCTCTGCTCGGCAGCTCACCTCACCTCCTCACATCACCGCACAGCCGAGGAAGCTTCCAAGAAGAAAAAAAGAACAAAATGTCGGGGCCCACCACGTGCTGCCGCCGCTTTCCCCTGCTGCTCGTCTTGCTCCTCTTCCTCCTCGCCGGCGAGGGCCGCTCCCAGCCGGCGGCCGGCACCGGCCCCGGCCCCAGCGACCGCGACACGCTGCTCGCCGTCAAGAAGGAGTGGGGCAGCCCCCCGCAGCTCAAGTCCTGGGACCCCGCCGCCGCCCCCAACCACTGCAACTGGACCGGTGTCAGGTGCGCCACGGGCGGCGGCGGGGTCGTCACCGAGCTTACCCTGTCCAGACTGAAACTCACCGGCTCCGTCCCGGCATCGGTGTGCGCGCTCAAGAGTCTCACCCGCCTCGACCTCTCCTACAACAACCTCACCGGTGCCTTCCCCGGCGCCGCGCTGTACGCCTGCGCGGGGCTCACCTTCCTCGACCTCTCCAGCAACCAGTTCTCGGGGCCGCTCCCGCGCGACATCGACCGCCTCTCGCCGGCGATGGAGCACCTCAACCTCTCCACCAACAGCTTCACCGGAGTGGTGCCGCCCGCGGTGGCGGGGTTCCCGGCGCTCAGGTCCCTGCTGCTCGACACCAACAACTTCACGGGCGCGTACCCCGCGGCCGAGATAAGCAGCCTCCCCGGTCTCGAGACGCTCACGCTGGCCGACAACGCGTTCGCGCCGGCGCCCTTGCCTGCGGAGTTCGCCAAGCTGACCAACCTCACCTATCTCTGGATGGACAGAATGAACCTCACCGGAGAGATCCCGGAGGCTTTCTCCAGCCTCACGGAGCTCACTACTCTGTCCTTAGCGTGGAACGAGCTCAGCGGCTCGATCCCGGCATGGGTGTGGCAGCATCAGAAGCTCCAGTACATCTACCTGTTCGACAATGGCCTCTCTGGCGAGCTGACGCGCAGCGTGACGGCGTTGAACTTGGTTCAGATTGATTTGTCGTCGAATCAGCTCACCGGAGAGATACCAGAAGACTTCGGCAATCTCAAGAACCTCACCTTGCTGTATCTATACAAAAACCAGCTCACCGGCACCATCCCGGCGAGCATCGGGCTGCTACCACAGCTCGGAGACATCCGGTTGTTCCAAAACCAGCTGTTCGGTGAGCTCCCGCCGGAACTGGGCAAGCACTCGCCGCTGGGCAACCTTGAGGTGTCCGTCAACAACCTCTCTGGCCCGCTGCGAGAGTCGCTCTGCGCCAACGGGAAGCTCTACGACATTGTCGCCTTCAACAACAGCTTCTCAGGCGAGCTCCCCGCGGAACTCGGGGACTGCAGCACTTTAAACAACCTGATGCTCCAGAACAACAACTTCTCCGGCGACTTCCCGGAGAAGATATGGTCGTTCCCGAAGTTGACCTTGGTGAAGATCCAGAACAACAGCTTCACCGGCACGCTGCCGGACCAGATATCCCCCAACATTTCACGGATTGAGATGGGCGACAACATGTTATCCGGCTCCTTCCCGACCTCTGCACCAGGGCTCATGGTGCTCCATGCCGAGAACAACCGGCTGGGCGGCGAGCTGCCGTCTGACATGAGCAAGCTCGCCAACCTTACTGACTTGTACGTGCCCGGCAACCGGATCTCTGGCTCCATCCCAACATCGATCAAGCTGCTGCAGAAACTAAATTCACTCAACATGAGAGGCAACCGGCTGTCCGGCGCCATACCGCCGGGGAGCATCGGGCTTCTCCCAGCACTGACGATGCTTGACCTGTCCGACAATGAGCTCACCGGCAGCATCCCGTCAGACGTAAGCAACCCGTTCAACTTGCTTAACCTGTCATCAAACCAGCTCACCGGCGAGGTGCCGGCGCAGCTGCAGATCGCGGCCTACGACCAGAGCTTCCTCGGCAACCGGCTCTGCGCCAGGGCGGACTCAGGCACGAACCTCCCGACGTGCCCAGGCGAAGGCCGGGGAATGCACGACGAGCTTTCCAAGGGACTGATCATCCTCTTCGCGCTGCTCGCTGCCATTGTCCTCGTCGGCAGCGTCGGCATTGCGTGGCTGCTCTTCCGGCGCCGGAAGGAGAGCCACGAGGTGACGGACTGGAAGATGACGGCGTTCACCCAGCTCAACTTCTCCGAGTCGGACGTGCTCAACAACATCCGCGAGGAGAACGTGATCGGCAGCGGCGGGTCCGGGAAGGTGTACCGGATCCACCTCGGCAACGGCAGCCACGACGAGGAGCGCGGCATCGGCGGCGGCGACGGCAGGATGGTCGCCGTGAAGAGGATATGGAACTCGAGGAAGGTGGACGAGAAGCTGGACAAGGAGTTCGAGTCGGAGGTGAAGGTGCTGGGCAACATCCGGCACAACAACATCGTGAAGCTGCTGTGCTGCATCTCCAGCCAGGAAGCCAAGCTGCTGGTGTACGAGTACATGGAGAACGGCAGCCTGGACCGGTGGCTGCACCACCGAGACCGGGAGGGCGCCCCCACGCCGCTGGACTGGCCGACCCGGCTCGCCATCGCCGTCGATGCGGCCAAGGGGCTCAGCTACATGCACGACGACTGCGCTCCCCCGATCGTGCACCGCGACGTCAAGTCCAGCAACATCCTGCTGGACCCGGACTTCCAGGCCAAGATCGCCGACTTCGGGCTCGCCCGGATCCTCGTCAAGTCCGGCGAGCCCCAGTCGGTGTCAGCCATCGGCGGGACATTCGGGTATATGGCTCCAGGTTAGAAGCTCAGGGATTTCAGTTGCCATCCATTTCAATTTCAATTTTCAATCTGTGAGAATTTACAGCTGCAGTGCTGAATTGCTGATTGATGTGTGGCAATGGCATCTCTGCAGAGTATGGGTACAGGCCAAAGGTGAACGAGAAGGTGGACGTCTACAGCTTCGGCGTTGTTCTGCTAGAGCTTACAACCGGCAAGGTCGCCAACGACAGCGGCGCGGACCTCTGCCTGGCGGAATGGGCATGGCGGCGGTACCAGAAAGGAGCGCCGTTCGACGACATCGTCGACGAGGCCATCCGGGAGCCGGCCTACATGCAGGATATCCTGTCGGTGTTCACGCTCGGCGTCATCTGCACGGGGGAGAACCCGCTGACGCGGCCGTCGATGAAAGAGGTCATGCACCAGCTCATCCGGTGCGAACAGATCGCCGCTGAGGCGGAGGCGTGCCAGGTGAGCTACGAGGGCAGTGGTGGTGGCGGCGGCACACCGCTCCTCGAGTCGAGGAAGAAAGGCAGCCGGCGACGGAGCATGTCTGATTCCGGCCGATGGAACGACGACGACGACGAGGACAGCGGCAACTTCGTTGTGCACGTGGTGTAGTCGGACTACTGCAAGCTCATCCATGGAGGAATTTCGCAGAGGCGCCGCCCTCTGCCGAGCAGGCAGCTGAAGAAGGCCGATCCCGCATGGGCGCAAGAACAAACAACGAAGTGCAGTATAGAAAATGTAATAACGCCAATATTGCGTGTAATAACACCATGTATCCACTGTTTGACCGGCAGTAAAGCCAGTTTTAGCATGAACCAGTAGCCTTGTTGTAGAAGAGTGTACGGAGTAGCTTGCAGATACAGGATGTGGAGTTGCTTTTCGGTTGTCTGAAACTTTTGGGCACTTCTGGAGTTTCAGAAAACTGGAGACCACACAATCTGAGTGGGGCGGCTTATCTGCAACAAACTGTCTGTGTTGTATACAGACATACTAGGAAGCCAATTTGCCTTGCGATATGTGAGGACTGTGATGTGGCGCACCTTTTTCAAAGTGGGGAAGGCCGTGATGCTGGTGCAGAAAGAACAAATCTGTGGGGCGGCTTGAACTTGGAAAAAAACTGAACATGGGACAAGAAACAATGGGCATGAGTTGGGAAATGCATGGCGACATTCGGTGAATTGGAGTATGTCGGCAGATTTCTTTGCATCTATAAATATCAGGTTCCATCAAGTCATCAAGGTGCCAAACATTCTTAGAAAAGGTGGTTCGGATGCGATATAGAATTCTGCGCAACCATTTCATTTGCATGTACTCGTGTTGGCACCAAATATGTCCATAGTGCTAAAATTAAATGTAGTACCGAAAGAAGAGTTTCAGGTTTCAGCTGATATGTTAAGTTCAGCATTACATTGTGTCAATAGCAGGAATAAACTTATTTTTCTGAACAGGCAATTGTTTTAATGCAGTAATATACTCGTATTGCCTAGACCTTGAAGGATTTAACAAGGTTTTATAACCATGCTACTTTTCGGCACTGTAATTTTTGAACGGGTCGTAGTGTAGTGGTTATAAAGCCTAAATAGCACCTCTGGATTCTAAGTGTGGCCTCTCATGGGAGCGAATTTAGGCTGTTTAGAGCATCTCCATGAGACTCTATACTTTAAGTAATTGTTAGGAATATAGATTTTAGCGAAAAAAAATACCCTCCAAAAGCTTGTTTAATTGATTATTATCTAAGTATAGCCACCCTCTATTCAACTCACTAGCCAAATATAGAAAGTGAGAATGACTCTTTAGAGTAGGCACAAGATATATAAAATTTGTTGGAGAGTTAAAAAAAAATAGAAACGATTTTTATGCAAATAGCTCTCAAAATGATGATATAGCGGTTTAGAAAGTCTCTTTTGAAGATGCTCATAAAAAGCATTCAAGGATTTTCTCGACCAAAAAGGTTGGGTTCTTCTAACTTAAAAAAAGCAATAATCTAGAGGAGGTTATTTCCTGACTAGCTGAGTATTTTTTTGAACATAGGTTTGTCGAGAGTTGATCTATCTTTTCTCGAACACGTAGGAGAGCTGCGTATCATTGTATTAATAGAAGAAGAGTCGAGAGTTGATCTATCATAAGTTCATTTGATGAATTCTGGTAAGGTGACTCCATTCCATATGTTTATGTTAATTATTGGCATAATAGTGAACTAACACGTTATATTCAAGAAAAAAAATGAATACGAAGATGATGGACCACCCTATCCTCAAACTGAACAACTCCTTACTGCATGTGCACAACATAGAATTGTTTCAGAATAGAAAGGAGCATCCTGAAATTAAAGCAGATCCATCCTACAAAACGAATGTGTCACTGAATTTTAGATGTCAACAGGATATATATATCTAGAATTAGAGGTAGATTCCCTGATGTCAGATTGAAAAGCCAGAAATAAAAGGTTCTCAGAGAATGTAGAACACAGACAAGAAACAAATGGACACATCAAGCACTTTCCCAGCAGAAAAACGTTGATAGCAGATACTGGGATAGGGATAAGGAAAGGGATATCTCACCCTTCCAAAGGGTAATATTGTATCCTAGCCATTCATCCATTTCCCTTTCCCTATCCCACTCTCTATATCTCTCTATCCAAAAGCCACCTGCAGACAGAAGCTGATAAGAGCCACATTCCCCAGCGAACAACTTCAGACTATGCTGGTCACCTTGGATCCCACAATCTTGCATTCCATTTCACATGATTGTCAATTTCATTCGTGTCTTTTTTTTCATCATTGCACCTCCTTTTTGTTTCTGCAGGATTGCCCACAATTCCGATCCAGTGATATTCAAAGGAAATAGGTAAAACAAGAACTTTCTTTGAAACAAGCAGCATTATAGGATTTCCGTGTAGCCTAACAAAATGCCGCACAACCGGCAACACTAAGTTCATTTCCCCCTTTTCTATAAGTAAAAGAACAAATTTCTTGGAGTTGTCCGATTGGCAATAGAGGGCTTGTTTGGTTCAAAGCCACATTATTTAACAAGCACCAATACTTGCACATAGTAACACAGTGGTTCAAAGCCACATTCTTAATGCAATGAGACAGTTCTCGTGTGCACACACAATCAAAAAAACAGCATCATAACATCCACCTTTAAGAGAAGTATAAAAACATTATTACAAACATCTAAAAGATCAGGCCCAACCCAAACAAGATAAAATCAACAGGGCAGACCCTGTAAGTCGAAGAGAAAAAAAGCAGGAAAAGAAACTACTGCGTGAGGCTGTTGGGCTGACAAAAGGGGGTGCTGCTCGGGTCAGGTGGGGAGAGAGACCAGCCCAGCATTGGTTGTAGAGGAGGTAGCAGGGAGAGAACAGGCATATGCCCGCCTCCTCTCTAATTCCATCCACCTTGGATTTCAGCAATCATAAATGCCATTTGACAGAACTAACGAGTTGCTTTACATAGCACCTTGTGCCTTCCCTTCCACCAGAATTGTTCTAGTGATAGATTGAAAAGGAAATGTAAACCATGGCTTTTGACGAACTTTTCTTAGAAACAAGCAACTTTTCAGATTTTGAAATAGTCCAACAGAATGCCACAAAACCCAAAATTAGTAAATTCCTCTTTTTTTTCCTTAAGGAAACTGATGTAACCACCACCCAATAGTTGGTACACAAACACAATTTTTGGTCCCTTAAATCATCACTTACATGAACGGGCGGCGCTTTACCTGGAGCAATGAGCAGGACACGCCAACTCTCACCAGGATAGATAGGCTCTTCTGCACAACTGAATGGGAGCTGCTATTCCCGTCATGCTTCCTACACTCGCTGCCATCTCTTATGTCAGACCACACACCTCTTCTCGAGAGATGCAACAGCATCATAATGCGTGCTTTCGCTTCGAAAATTTCTGCACAAAAATGGAGGGGTTCCAGGAGTTAGTTCATGGCATCTGGAACCAACCCGTGGCGTCGACCCAACCTCTCAAACGGCTACACATTAAATTATCCCAGGTCGCAAAGGGCATCAAACGGTGGCGAAAAGAGAAAATAGGCGATACAAGGCTGCAGCTAGCATTAGTAAAAGAAATCCTCCTGCAACTTGAGGCCGCACAGGAGTACAGATCCCTGTCTCAGGAGGAACTACAGCTCAGGCGACAGCTAAAAATTCGTAGTATGGGCCTTGCAGCAATAGAGAAATCCAGAATCAGGCAAAAATCCCGCCTCACCAACATCAAATGCGGCGATGCCAACACCAAACTATTCCACATTCGTGCGAGTTCAAGAGCCAGAAAAAACTACATCTAATGCCTGCAAAGTGACAATGGGATTGCCCTCACGCACAAAGACAAAGAGGAGGTAATCGGCGACTACTTCCGGAATCACCTAGGCACCGTGGTCCCGAGACCGGCCACCCTCTTGTGGTCCGCTCTTGGGTACAGCCCTCGCGACCTCTCGGAGCTGGAAGCCCCCTTCACCGAAGATGAGATCAAGGAAACCATCCACTCCATGCTGGGAGACAAGGCTCCGGGCCCGGATGGCTTCACTGGAGCCTTTTTCAAATCATGCTGGGAAATCGTCAAGTCCGATGTAGTGGCGGCTATCAATGCTCTCTTCGTGATGAATTCACAGGGCTTTGACCTCCTTAACTCAGCCAACATCATCCTCCTCCCCAAGAAGCCTGACGCAAGGCAGGTCACGGACTACAGACCTATTAGCCTGATGCACAGTATCGCCAAGCTCTTTTCCAAAATCCTTGCGAATAGGCTGGCACCGTTGCTGAACTCCCTAGTGTCAAAATGTCAGAGTGCCTTCGTAAAAAAAAAGAAGCATACATGATAATTTCCTCTACATCCAGAACACTGTGAAGCGCCTGCACACGTCCAAAACCCCGGCACTTTTCATGAAGCTCGACATCCAGAAAGCTTTTGACACGGAGCTACTTGCTTGAGGTGTTGAAAGCTCTCGGGTTTGGGCATCGCTGGCGCGAGTGGGTCTCCATCTTATTCCGCATAGCAGCCTCTAGAGCCTTGCTAAATGGCGTGCCTGGAGGAAAATTCCGCCACGCCAGATGGGTGCGCCAAGGTGATCCGCTATCACCTATGCTCTTCATCTTAGCCATGGACCCATTGCGGCGATTGTTGGACCTTGCCACCAGCCACAACGTCCTCACGCAGCTGCCTCTTGTTGCAGCAAAGTGGAGAACGTCCATGTATGCTGATGATGCTGCAATCTTTGTAAACCCAAAAAAAGAGGACATCGACGCCGTCAAGATCATTCTTGAGACATTCGGGAAGGTGTCTGGGCTGTGCATAAACATGGATAAAAGCTCCGTCCACCTGATTAGATGTGAAGATATCGACCTTGATCATGTTCTCTCGTCCTTTTCGGGGACCAGAGACACTTTTCCGTGCCGCTACCTTGGTCTATAGCTGCACTACAGGCCACTGCGTAAAGTACACGTGCAACCCCTCATAGAGCGAATCGGCCAGAGATTACCTGACTGGAAGGGCAAGTTGCTAAACAAAGCAGGACGCTTAACGATGGTCACTTTGGTCCTATCGTCTATGCCTACCTACCACCTCACTGTCTTCCCACTTGCTGCCTGGACCAAAAAACAGATTGACAGAATCCGCAGGTCATTCCTTTGGAAAGGGGAAGAAAACACAAATGGATATCACTGCCTTGTCAACTGGCCGACAGTGTCAAAACCAAAAGAGCTTGGTGGCCTTGAGGTCCCAGACTTGGAGAAATTTGGGAGAGCGTTACGATTGGGTTGGCTGTGGCAGGACTAGACAGATCCCTCCAAACCTTGGGTTGGTATGGACTTGCCTTATAAACCAGCGGATAGACTCCTCTTCAATGCCTCAACCATCGTCACGGTCGGGGACGGTAAGAAAGCACAGTTCTGGCATCATAGTTGGCTGGACGGTGAAGCTCCCAAAAACCTTGCGCCACACCTCTTTGAACTTGTTAAGAGGAAAAATAGAACGGTCCAGCAAGAGCTCCACAATAACAGTTGGATTCGCTTGCTCAGAGGCAGGATCACAACAGCCACTCACTTAGAGGAATTAGTCTCACTGTGGCTCAGGGTACAGAACATCCAGCTGCAGCCTAGAATACGGGACTCCATTGTTTGGAAGTGGTCAATAGATGGCATTTACTCAACCCAATCAGCATACCGCATACAATTCCAAGGATCCTACCGCAGATTCCGTCCGGATCTTATTTGGAAGGCACATGCCGAAAACAAATGTAAAGTCTTCACTTGGATTCTCATACAAAACAAGATTCTAACGGCAGACAACTTGCAGCTAAGAAATTGGCCACACCAAGACCATTGCGTGATGTGCAATGGACCACTGGAAACGGCCCTTCACTTGTGCTGCGCCTTGTGCCGGGGTGGGAACACTTCGATGTGGACTTAATTCGGCCTCATGTGCAGCCATCTAGCATAAGGGCGTGGTGGGAACAGGGGGCGGCCAACATCCCAAGGCAGGGACGTAGACACTAACGGGGTGGTCATCTACACAATGTGGAGCATTTGGAAGGAAAAAGGATTTTCCAAAATTTGGTGATGGATGTCCGGCAGGTAGCCTCCAAAACCAAAGAGGACATCGACCTATGCTGTAGGGTCTTCAACAACCTGACTTAGACCTTGTATCTATCCCCCAGGACGTGTGTGCTGTGGGCTTTACTTTACTCTATGTGCCCTTTGGGGGTTTCGTGCCGATGGCACTTTCTGTACATAAACTCTCTTTCCTTCCTTGATTGAGAGGCAGAGCTCCTGCCAGGTTCATTAAAAAAAATGTTATGGATATTTCCTGACCGACTATCCGACTGAAGGGATCAGTATCTTTACTTTCAGAAACCCACATGGCTGTATGTAACAAAATTAGGATACTCAAATTCATATATATATATATATATATATATATATATATATATATATATATATATATATATATATATATATATATATATATATATATGTTATTGTTTGTTGATATCCATTCATATCTTATCTGACAGCTGACATTATCTGTATCCGAATTCGAGTCCGACGAATAATGTAGCTATCTGTATTTATAACCCTCCATATCCGATCTGTTTACATCCCTACTTACAGCTCAAGGAACTGATGGCATCTTGGTCTATTTTTTGTGGAATATCTGGAATGAGCGGAATCAAAGAATTTTCTAGCGTGTATCTTTGCAACCTCTTCAATTAGCCTTTCTCAGGAAGAGATCAATATGTTCAAGCTGGCAACTAGAAAAAATGGTTCACAAAATGGGGGAAATAGTTTCTATGAGTTTAGAGGAGGCCCGAGCTGTACAGCCTGTTCGCTGGTTGGTTTCTGGGCTGATAAGCCTGGCTGATGCTGGATTGTTATGAGAGAAAAATACTGTACCATGGCTGATAAGCCCTGGCTCAAACCAACAAGCGAACAGACTGCTAATCTAATCGTTTTTTTCATTTAGTTGGGAAGCAGGGGCCTTAGTGTGCCCTTTCTCTTAGTGGTTTATCCTCTTTTCTTGTTGTCCGTTGTTTGATTTTTCTGTACTTGCTCTCTTGCTGTGTTTTCGGAAAAAAAAACATCTCAAGGAACTGAAGCAGTCAACAGTCCGTAGTGTCGATAGAATTATTCAAAGGCAATAATAGAAAGACAGTGACATGTTTTGACTGATCAGTAGACCTTGACTGCAAGGTCTTCATTCAGATTCACTGTATAGAATACATGAACTTAACAACATCTTCTAGTAAGTATCATGGCTAGTCTCTACCTTGTTCGTGGCATCCTCATGCTAACTCTGGTCCTCCTCAATATTCATATCCTCAAATCTAATTGTGAGTCCATCACTAGGGATTCTGAGAAGGCAGCGCTTCTAAAGCTTGAGCAAGACTGGGGCAAGCCTGCGGCTCTGAACTGGAGTTCCATCACAAACACCGATCATTGTGATTGGTCAGGCTTCATTTGCACAGATGGCTTTGTAACAGGTTTGTCACTTGCTGGCCGTGACCTCTACAAGCCAATTCCAAAAGCAATTTGCTCGTTCAAGAATCTATTTTACATCGATCTATCCAAGAACCAAATATCAGGTTCTTTCCGTACATCTATTTTCAATTGCTCTAGACTTCAGCACCTGGATCTCTCATTCAATTCATTGTTTGGTTTTCTTCCTGCAAACATCCATAAATTGTCACCAAAGCTTGCCTATCTAAACCTCGCATCAAATAGCTTATCTGGCAGCATCCCAAGTGCAATCTGCCAGCTTCATGGTCTTCGATTTCTCCACCTTGATAACAATTATTTTAATGAAAGCTACCCAGCAGAGCTTGGAAATCTCTCAGAACTTCAAGTTTTATCTCTTGCTTATAATCCCTTTGCTCCAGGCAGGATGCATCCACAGTTTGGGAATCTGAGCAACATAAAATATTTGTGGATGAACAACATGAATATAGTTGGTGAAATTCCAGACACCATGTCTCAGCTGAGTCAACTTAGGCTACTCGACTTGTCTTCTAACAGATTGAATGGGATGATTCCTAGTAGGGTTTGGAGGTTGAGAAGTCTGGAAATGCTCTATCTAGTCAACAACTCTCTGTGTGGTCATATAAGTGGACCAATTGAAGAAATGAGTTTGACCGAGATCAATGTTTCAAACAACCTACTCACAGGAAGGATACCAGAGGATTTTGGTAAGCTGAAGAACCTCCTTTTGTTGCATGACAACAATATCTCAGGTTTGATTCCGAATGGTATTGCACTTCTTCCCATGCTCCATGATATGCAACTCTCACGCAACTTTCTATCTGGTGGACTTCCCAATGAGCTGGGGAAGCATTCCATGCTTTTTAATATTGAAATTTCATCTAACAATTTATCTGGGAAGTTGCCTGAGGGCCTTTGCTCATTTCAGGCCCTTTAGTACATTGATTTCTCCAATAATAGATTGTCGGGTGAACTCCCAAAGTCTCTCTTGCGCTGCAGGAGATTGAGGTCCATATTCTTGAACAATAAGCAGCTTAGAGGCAGTTTTCCAAGCAGCCTATGGTCACTGCCAGAGTTGACTATGATTATGATCCAGGAAAATGGTTTCTCTGGCTCACTGCCAAGTAAGTTGAGTTCAAATATAACAACAATTAATATCAGCAATAACAGATTCTCTGGAACCTTACCAATGTCAGCAGACAACTTAAATATGTTAATGGCAGAAAACAACTTCATCTCTGGTGAAGTCCCAACAAACCTCATCCTACATGCACTTTTGCAAGTCCTCGTCCTGGCTGGAAATATGTTATCAGGGTTACTACCTTCAAGGATCTGGTACATGCAGTACCTAAAGAAGCTTGACCTTAGGAAAAACAATCTCTCTGGTGAGATCCCAAACATCCCACTAGACACCGTGGATTTAAGTATGGCAATTGATACCATAGATCTCTCAGAGAACCACCTCTCTGGCCCAATACCAGCAAGCCTTATATATCTGAGACCTACCCTCCTCAATCTCTCTAATAACCAACTGACAGGCCATATTCCACCTGTTTTTCAGATAAACGAATTTGAGCAGAGCTTTCTATCCAATCCTGGTCTCTGCTCCTACAACTTTGGCAACTATCCTATGTGTAGCACACAACCAGGTCCAGAAGAACAAGACAAACATTTGAAAAGGCCCATAATCATTTTCCTAATCCTTGGTTCAACAATGCTCGTATTCACAGGGATTTTTTGTTTCATTAAGATTAGGTCTAGGAAAAAGCATGAGGCTCCATCTCCACAGTGGAAGCTAACAACCTTCCAACCCATTAGTTAAAATGTTGAAGACACTCTTTGTGGTCTTACAAACAATAACCCTGTGGGTAGAGGTGGCTCGGGAAAGGTATACAAGATATGCCTCGGTAACAACTGCAAGATAGCTGTCAAGAAAATAGGTAATGGCCTAAAGAAGGATGGTATGCTGGAAAAACAGTTTCAAGCTGAAATTGGGACTCTTGGATCTATCAGGCATGCTAACATTGTCAAGCTGCTTGGCTTCATATCAACCTCCGAGTCGAAGCTCCTGATCTATGAATACATGGAACATGGTAGCCTATTGTTAGATTGATCTCTAACCTAACTGGACCCAACGGCCCAGTTGGGCCTTTGATTTGCGCCCTGATCGGAGGCGCCCAGCCCATCATGGCTGGAGGGCCCCTGTCACCCTGCGCTATATAAAGAGGTGGGGGCGCTCTAATCACGAGGTTGACCTGAGCCGACCTCCCCACCAACACTCAAACCCTAATCCGATCAAGAGGGGCGCAGCCAGTGACGGGAAGCCACCAGCCGCGCCGCCCCGCTCCGACGACAGCAACTACACCGACATCTTCCCCGACCATCGTTGCCCGTGCGCAGACTGCATCGACGAACCTGATGGAGGCCACTGGATCTTCCAACCCTGCGGTCTCGGGTTCGAACCCCTATCTCTCTATCCCTCTGTCTCCATCTCTCTGTCTAGATGTATTAGGGCTTGTTTGGATCAACTGGTTACCTAGAAGGCCCTTAGTTCTACCCTAGATCGATCCTATGGTTACCACAATAGTACCAGAGCAGGTTGTTACCCTAGGTGTGGATTTAGATCTTGGGGTAGAAAGAGAAAGAAGTAGATCGATTCGAATTTTGATTCGGATGAAAGAAACTCTAACCCTAACCCTAGATCGGGTTCGGGAAAAGTGAAATCCAGTGCGGATCTAAAAGAAGAAGGGGGCTTCGGCCGACAAAGGGTTCGGTTGAACCCTAACTTCGATCCTTTTGGATCTGAGAAAAGAACAGGGTTCGGATGAACCCTAACCCTAACTGGGTTAAAGAAGCATGGCTCGTGTTCATGTCAAAACCGAACCTTAAACCCGTGAAGAAATCACAAGGAAGATAAACAGTGAAACCCCATCCCCAAACCCTAACCCTAATCCCCAAATCGGATGAAATCCGAGCACAAGAACCAAAGAAACCGAAAGGGGAAGAGGGGAAAGGGGTGGCTTACCTCGTCGTCGTGCACGCCGACGCGCGGGGAAAAGAAAGGGCCGACCGGGGGCACTGCTCGTCGGGATCCGACCACAGGGGTGCCGTGGCCAGGCTGCTCGACGGCGGCGCGCTCACCCGCTGGGGAACGCACACGCCGACGAGGGGGCCGGCGACGGCGCCGGGGCTCGCTGCTCTACTGATTCGCCCGCTCGCTCGCTCGGTGACTGCTGCGGCTGTACTGAGGAAAGAAGAGAGAGAGCAGTGAGGCGAAGAGAGAGAGAGAGCGAATGAAAATGACCTAGGGTTTCTGCTCGGGCGGCCGCGACGATGTTTTATCCGAGCGAGATGCGCGCGCAGCCGTCGGATGCAGACAGACGGCTAAGATTAAATGGGCCAACTCGTGGCCCAGGCGGGCGCGTGGACGCGCGACTTTGTCGGCCCAGGCCCAGGTTGCGGCCTGGGTGCGGCTTGTGCGCGCGCGGTGCAATGGGCCGAGCCGGCTTTTTGCCAGTTTTGGGCCGAAATAGTAAAGAATGAGCCCGTTTTCATTTTTTCTTTTTCCAGAAAATTGAAAAATGGAAATTGGCTCAAAAGAAAATAGAAAAAGTATTTTCCCTGTGGGTAAAATTCATCAAATTGAATGATTTTCCGCTGCGTATTTAAAGATGTTATTTTCATTATTAAATTCGAACCAATGGGAGAATTTAATTATGAAAAATAGATATGTTTTAATTGATTATAATATTGTTATTATTCTAACCAACATTGATTAATGGCAATATTATGATGTTTTGTCTTGCATCAATTCTATTTTCTGCCCAACGGTGATATAGAATTAATGTAGAGAATAATTGTATATTTTAATTTTGACCAACATTGAACTAAGGCATGCAATTGTTATTGTTATCATTTATGTTCTCATATTATTTGAATTGTGTTTTCAGGCGGATACAACTTGATGAGTTGTATCAAAGAAATCCCCACTCTAAAAGGTGATAACTACATTGAGTGAAAGAAAAAGATCGACCTAACTTTCATCCTCGCTGAGGTGGACTGGGTAGTCACCACACTGTGTCCCACAGAGCCTATGGCACCAGTGCGGGAGACAAACGAGGCTGATACCGCTTGGGCAACCAGAGAGAGGGATTTTGCATCCCAAAGAATATCCTATGACCTTGAGCATATGAAGTGGGTCACTGCCAACAAGAAGTGTTTGGCAGTGATAAAGAACACGATTGAGCCTGCTATTGTGGGCTCAATTCTAGAGTGTGACACCGTCACTGAGTATCTCGAAAGAATAAAGAGTCAGTTCACTGGCTCTTCAAAGACATATGCTACCCAGCTGATAAAGCAGCTGGTGATAGAGAGATACTCAGGTAATGGTGGCATAAGAGAGCACATACTGAGGATGAGCCACTTCGCATCCAAGCTAAAACCAATGGATTTGGCTCTCAAAGATGAGTTCCTTATCCATCTGATTTTTGCTTCCTTGCCAAAAGAGTTTGACACTTTTGTTGTCAACTATAACATACAGCCCGAGAAATGGGACATGGAGAGGCTCATGGCTATGTGTGTGCAAGAGGAGAGAATGAAGGTTATCAATGGTGGCACAATCAATTATCTAAAAGATAATAAGAAAAAGAATACTAATGCAAACTTCTCGTCAAAGTCAAAGGGAAAGGGTCACATGCTGCATCAGCCTCAGCAAAATAAGTTCACAGTGGATAAAGATCAATGTCTCCACTGCAAGAAGACGGGGCATTATAAGAAAGATTGTCCCGATTACCTAAAGATGATTATGGCAAAGAAATGTGAGAATATTATTACGTTCATAAATGAATCCCTGTATATACAGTATTCAAAATCTACTTGGTGGATTGACTCAGGTGCAACTGTTCATGTTGCTAATTCTTTACAGGGATTCCGTTCGACGAGAACTACGCAAAGAAGCGAAAGACATGTTAAAGTCGCAAATGGAGTCCAAGCTGAAGTTGAAGCCATTGGCGATCTTTCTCTAGAGCTAGCTGATGGTTTCAAACTCATACTTAGAGATGTTCTTTATGTTCCCTCCCTACAGAGGAATTTGATTAGTGTTTCATGTTTGGACAACGATGGTTATGATTGCCATTTTAGAAATGGCAAATGTAAGATAACATATAATGATGCATGTGTTGGTAATGCTATCTTACAAAATGAGTTTTATTTGTTATCACTACGTGATGATCTGAATGTTGTATGCGATAATGGAAACGTTGCGTGCGACAATGTGAATGTATCCTCGTCTACGAATGTAAACAGAAAACGAAAGAGAGCTCACGATGCGTTGTTGAAATTATGGCACTATCGTTTAGGCCATATTTCGAGGGGGAGAATAGAAAGACTAGTTAAGAATGATATTCTTCCTCTAGAGCTCTCAGATTTAGAACAATGCAGAGATTGCATAAAAGGAAAGTATATAAAGAAAATTAAGAAAGATGTCAAACGAAGCACAGGAATTCTATAGATTATTCACACAGACATCTGTGGTCCATTTCCTGCAAAGAGTGTGGATGGTTATGATTCGTTCATAACATTCACAGATGATTACTCCCGTTATGGCTATATTTATCCAATCAAAGAAAGAACAGAAGCATTGGATAAATTTAAGATATTTAAGGCAGAAGTTGAAAACCAACACAATTTAAAGATTAAGATAGTCAGGTCCGATCGGGGGGGGGGGGTACTACGGTCGGCATACCCCATATGGCCAAGTTCCTGGACCTTTTGCAAGGTTCTTACAGGAGAATGGCATAGTAGCCCAGTATTCTATACCGGGCGAACCTCAGCAGAATGGAGTAGCTGAAAGACGCAATCGTACCCTGATGGATATGGTGCGTAGTATGACAAGTTACTCCACCTTACCATTGAGCCTATGGATGGAGGCGTTAAAAACCGCCATTCATATTCTCAATAGAGTACCAAGTAAATCGGTGCCCAAAACACCGTATGAGTTGTGGACAGGAAGAGTGCCCTCACTAAACCACTTGCATGTGTGGGAGAGCCCTGCTGAGGTTAAAGTATTTAACCCAAACATTGGGAAGCTAGATCTCAAAACAGTAAGTTGCCATTTCATTGGCTACCTAGAAAAGTCAAAAGGTTTTCGTTTCTACTGTCCAGATAGACATACAAAGTTTGTGGAAACGAGACACGCTGTCTTCCTAGAGGATGAAATGATGAGGGGGAGCATGGTAGCTTGAGAAATTGACTTTGAAGAGAAGCGGGTGTATGCACCCACTCCGATAATTCATGAGCCATTTTTCTCACTACCTGCTGTTGCTGCACCAATAGTGCAAGACACTGTGGTGCCAGCACCTGTTGTTATCCTACTTGTGGCAACAATGAATGATGATAAGGAACCTGTTCTTCAGGATCCTGTAGAACCTATTGCCACAAATGAGGGGGAGCAACAACAGCCTCAAATAGAAGATGTGCCAAATGTGGAGGCCCCTAGTTAGAAAATTAGCTATTCCTACTGATTATGAAGTGTACAACACTGAGGAATTTCAAATGGAGGATGATCCCACCTCATTTGAAGAAGCCATGAGAAGTGATTATTCATCAAAGTGGCTTGAGGTCATGGAAGATGAAATGAAATCAATGAATGCCAATAAAGTTTGAGATTTAGAGATAATTCCTAAAGGAGCCAAAACAGTAGGGTGTAAATGGGTCTACAAGACAAAACTTGACTCTCAAGGGAATATAGAGAGATATAAAGCCCGACTTATGGCAAAAGGCTTTACGCAAAGAGAAGGGATTGATTACAATGAGACCTTTTCTCTAGTCTCATGTAAGAATTCTTTCAGAATCATAATGGCATTAGTGGCATATTACGATCTAGAATTACATCAGATAGATGTAAAGATGACATTTCTCAACGGAGACTTGGAGGAAAATATTTACATGGCACAACCGAAAGGTTTTATCATGGAAGGAAAAGAACGAATGGGATGCCACCTAAAGAAATCTATTTATGGATTAAAACAAGCTTCAAGACAGTGGTACTTGAAGTTTGATCAGACAATAAAGAATTTTGGGTTTAAAGATAATGTAGAGGACAATTGTGTCTATACAAAGTTTAAGAATGGGAAGTTCATCTTCCTTGTCTTGTATGTGGATGATATCTTACTCGCTAGTAGTGATGTCAGTCTACTACTAGAGACAAAGAAGTTTTTGTCCTCAAAGTTTGATATGAAAGATCTTGGTGAAGCTTCGTTCATTCTAGGGATCGAGATTCGCCGAGATAGAAGTAAAGGGGTATTAGGACTGTCACAAAAAACATACATTGAAAAGATCTTAAAGAAATTCAGTATGCACAAATGTAGTCCCTCACCTGCTCCTATAGTCAAGGGCGACAGATATGGGGATTTTCAATGCCCTAGGAACCAATATGAGATCGATCAAATAAAAGTGGTTCCATATGCTTTAGCTGTCGGAAGCTTGCAATATACTCAAGTATGTACGCGCCCTGACTTGGCATTTGTTACTGGGTTACTTGGCAGATTCCAGAGCAATCCTGGAATAGAACACTGGAAATTGGTAAAGAAAGTCTTGCGTTATTTGCAAGGAACGAAAGGCCTCATGATGACGTATAGAAGATCTGATTCACTCCATATAGTGGGATATTCATATTCTGATTATGCGGGAGATAATAGAAAATCCACGTCTGGATATGTATTCACTCTCGCAGGAGGAGTTATTTCATGGAAAAGCTCAAAACAAACCGTCACTACATCATCCACAATGTATGCCGAGTTTGTAGCGTGTTATGAGGCAACGAGACAGGTGAACTGGTTAAAGAAGTTCATACCCGGTTTGAAGGTGGTTGACGACATCTATAGACCACTAAAGTTATACTGCGATAATAATCCAGCAGTACAGTATGCTCACAACAATAAGTCAAGTGGTGCTGCCAAACACATTGACATAAAGTATTATGTTGTGAAAGATAAAGTCCGGGATCAAGTCATAAGTCTTGAGCATATAAGTACAGTAAAGATACTCGCGGATCCGCTTACAAAAGGCTTACCACCCAACATGTTCAGAGAACATGTAGCCGGCATGGGTTTAAGGGAAAGCCTATAATTCCTGGACAAAAGAAGGCCTAAAGATAAGTATCTATTTCAGAACAGAGTAGTGTGTTGTAGCTGTTAAATCTATCGGCAATGGACCGTGACGATGAGACATGCTCTATGCGCTAATCTGTAATGGAATGAACAAAAGTAAAGAATATGAAAGTGAAAGATGGAAAGAGATCAAGGGGGAGATTGTTAGATTGATCTCTAACCTAACTGGACCCAACGGCCCAGTTGGGCCTTTGATTTGCGTACTGATCGGGGGCGTCCAGCCCACCATGGCTGGAGGGCCCCTGTCACCCTGCGCTATATAAAGAGGTGGGGGCCGGCGGCTCTAATCATGAGGTTGACCTGAGCCGACCTCCCCACCGACACTCAAACCCTAATCCGATCAAGAGGGGCGCAGCCAGTGACAGGAAGCCACCAGCCGCGCCGCCCCGCTCCGACGACGGCAACTACACCGACATCTTCCCCGACCATCGCTGCCCGTGCGCAGACTGCATCGACAAACCTGATGGAGGCCACTGGATCTTCCAACCCTGCGGTCTCGGGTTCGAACCCCTATCTCTCTATCCCTCTGTCTCCATCTCTCTGTCTAGATGTATTAGGGCTTGTTTGGATCAACTGGTTACCTAGAAGGCCCTTAGTTCTACCCTAGATCGATCCTATAGTTACCACACCTATATGATTGGTTGCATCAGAGAGATCTGACAACTGAACAGTTCAATTGGCCAATGAGGTATATGATTGGTTGCATCAGAGAGATCTGACAACTGAACAGTTAAATTGGCCAATGAGGATGTCAATAGCAATTGATGCAGCTAAAGGACTGAGCTACATGCACCATGATTTATCTCCACCTATAGCACATCGAGATGTCAAGTCCAGCAATATCCTGTTGGATCTTGAAAGCAAAAATTTCAGACTTTGGTCTGGCACGTGCACTTGTTAAAGCTGGCGAGCCAGAGTCAATCTCAGCAATGGTCGGATCCTTTGGATATATGGCTCCAGGTAAGAAAATAGTATCTTATTTTTCCCTTTCATATTGAACAAAGTGGTATGACTATATGAAGGAGATGAATCCCACTATTTGCTAGAGTTTGCAAGCATAAGAAAGATCAACTTGAAAGTTGATGTCTACAGCTTCGGTGTGGTTCTCTTGGAGCTGACAACTGGGAGACGCGCAACTGGTGAGGATGGTGGCCATGAGAATTTGGCACAATGGGCCTGGCGGCAATTCCAAGAAGACAACTTTCAGTTGATGGATGTAATTGATGAAAATATACGAGATGCATCCAACTTCCGTGAGGTTCAACTAGTATTCAGCTAGGACTATTTTGCACAGGACCAAAACCATCACTAAGGCCAACGATGAAGGAGGTCGGTGCTACAACGCTGAAGGGAGCATGTCAGTCATAAATGTTCTTAACTGTGAGGTTGTCCGATGTCGAATCCTGGACATCGAACAGATGTCAGGAAAGGAAAATAAAGGGTTCCAAGTATATATATCAAATATGTCATATCTATTATCATGACTTGGTAGATATTACCCAGTCTATTTATGTAACTACGCTGCAGAAACTTGTATAATATAATTTGCTGTATTTGTTCAGTGACAATCCCAGGACATCCATGAACCACTGTCTGATACAGAGTTTCTGCATAACTGAAAGATCATGTAGCACAATGTACTGACTAGTACAAGTTCTAACCAGGTTTACAGGCAACACTACACTAGGTCATTATTGTTAGCCCCTAGATCTCCGATACGGGTGAGTCAGATCACTCACCACGGCTTGCCGACCACGTACTGTTGTTGCCGACCACACACTATGGCTAGAGGTAGAAGAAGGGAGGAAGAACAGCACACACAGCACAAGCACCAGCGTCGGCCGGAGCTCTGCAGAGGAGATGGCAAAACTGAACTCGCTCTCTTTACTGAGTTGCAGTGACAAACTATATATACAACTCTACCCATCTAATCCTAGTACACAGACATGTCAGGCTGCCATGCTGCTACAGTGACTAGATGTGACAGCAGGGTTGACTTTGGCGCCGCCCCTGCTGTGGCTACAGTACGGTAGGAGAGCCGTTCGGCGCCTGCCCCTGCAGCCGCTATAATGCAACAGCAGGGAGCCCTTTCGGCGCTGCCTTCCCCTGCTGTGCGTTCACACAGGGAGCAGCAGATTACTTAACAATTTTTTCCCTAATCTTGTTGCTAGCCCTAGAACCCTCTCCATGCCGATCACCTTCTTCAGCTCCGTGAGTCGAAGACGGCCGAGCAGCTTGGTGAGGACGTCCGCGAGTTGCCGACCAGTTTCGACGAACTCGATGATGATCTGCCCTCCATCGACACAGTCCCTGAGCAAGTGGAACTTGATGTCAATGTGCTTGCTCCGATCGTGGAGAACCGGATTCTTCACGAGGGCGAGGGCGGGCTGGTTGTCCACCATCAGTGCTGGTGGGTAAGCTTCCACACCGGTCAGCTTGCCCAGTAGCCGGCGCAGCCACACAGCTTGCCACGCCACTGTGGTTGCCGCCACGTACTCTGCCTCGCACGTGGATAGCGCCACCACCTTCTGTTTCAGCGACAGCCATGAGATTGGAGCTGACCCGAGGAAGACGAGCACGCCAGAGGTGCTACACCATCCGTCGATGTCCCCCGTCATGTCTGTATCGCTGAACACAGTGTGCTGCAGCCTACTTTCACCGGTCTTGGGAAAAACGATCCCCTGATCCACCGTCCCCTTGACGTAGCGCAGCAGCCGCTTCACCGTAGCCCAGTGATCCTCTCGAGGATCCTCCATGAAGCGGCTGACGTAGCCCACGGCGAACGCAATGTCCGGCCTCATGTGGACTAGGTAGCGCAGACCGCTGACGATGCTCCGGTAGAGTGTTGCATCTACCTTCGCCGCGGTACTGGCCTTCGTCAGCTTCAGCCGCTCCTCCATCGGAGTCACGCACGGCTTGCACTTAGCCATGCTGCTCCGCTCCAACAGCTTCGAGGCGTACGTGCTCTGACCGAGCATGAGCGCCTCCTTCCCCTGTCTCACCTCGATGCCAAGGTAGTAGGAGAGCGCGCCGAGATCGTTCGTTCGAAAACGAGCCGCCATCTCGCGCTTGAAGCTATCGATGTCCTCCGCACGCGCGCCGGTGACGATCAAGCCATCCACATACACGCCGATGACGAGTTCCTCCTTTCCCATCGTCGCGTGTAGAGCGCATGCTCGGTTGCGCACCGTGTGAATCCAAGCTCGCGCAGCGTGGAGTCAAGCTTGGCGTTCCATGCTCGCGGGGCCTGCCGCAGCCCGTAGAGCGCCTTGCACAGTTGGAGCACCATGTGCTCCGCTGCCTTGACGGCGAAACCCAGAGGTTGCCTGACGAAGACCGTCTCCCCTAGCTCGCCATTGAGGAAGGTCGATTTTATGTCCAGGTGATGGATGCGCCAGTCCTTCGCTGCTGCCAAAGCCAGAAGCAGTCGGACAGACTCCATGCGCGCTACCGGCGCAAAGACTTCCTCGAAGTCGATGCCCTCGCTCTGGACAAAGCCTTGGGCGACAAGGCGCGCCTTGTGCTTGACAATGGCGCCGTGCTTGTCCCGCTTGACCTTGTACACCCACTTCAGGCCGATCGAACGACATCCTAGAGGTGGATCGACGAGCTACCAATTCTCGTTTTCCTTGATCGTCTTCATCTCCTCCAACATCGCCCATCACCAATTTGCATCGTGCTCGGCCAGCGCAAACGTGGGTGGTTCCTCTGCGCTGACGAGAAGCAGCTCTATTTCATTGAGCAGCCATCCCACTAGGCCTGAGGGCCCTATGTCATGGATGACGTCGTCCAGCTTGCAGAACCGCACCTCCTCACCGTCGTGGAAGGCATCCACGAACTCAGTGATGTCACTTGGGGGTGAGGCAAACTTGATCGGCGTCGATGGGGTTCCCTATTCCACCGGAGTGATCGGCACAGCACCTGGAGTGCTCGGCACCCCGGCTGGAGTGCTCGGCACTACTCCGAGACCACTCGTCACCACTCCTGGAATGGTCACCACCACTGCAAGAGTGCTCAGCCCTAGTCTTGGAGTGGTCGGCACCACTGCAAGACCTCTCGGCTCTGCTACGGGAGTGTTTGGCATCCGTCCTGGAGTGGTCAGCACCACTGTAGGACTATTCGGCACCACTAGTGGAGTGCTCGGCTCTGTTACTGGAGTGGTCTGCACCTCTTCTCCAGTGTATCCACCATCGTGGATGACCAAGTGCTCAACGACGAAGGTGCTGGTGAAGCCACCAGCTTCCCCTGTGCCCGGACTGTCCTAGTCCCAGGCCGCCTTCTCATCGAACACTACGTCGCGTGAGACAAGCACCTTGTCTCGCGTGGGTCGTAGAGCCGATGCGCCTTGGTACCTTCCGCATAGCCTAGGAGCACCATTGGTGTGCTCCTGTCCTCCAGCTTGGTGAGGACCGGCTTCGTCTTCCTGACGTGGCCGATGCAGCTGAATGTCTAGAGGAAGGACACGCTTAGCTTGCACCCATACCAAGCTTCGAATGGCGTCCTACCCTTCAGGGCCTTGGTGGGCGCGCGATTGAGGATGAACACCGCCATGGTCACCGCCTCACCCCGGAACCTTACCGGCATGCCCTTGGCCTTCATCATGGATCGAGCCATGCCAACCACTATCTGGTTCCGTCGCTCCACCATGCTATTCTGCTGTGGAGAGTATGGCACGGTGTGGTGTGGTGTCGCACCACGCCCTGATCCGCATAGTACGCAGCGAACTCCACTGAAGTGAATTCGCCGCTGCGATCAGTCCTCAGCACGCGCAGCTTCTTGCCGCTCTTCGCCTCCGCATGCGCCTTGAACTTCTTGATCGCTGTCGCCGCCTCGTACTTGCTTGTCATGAGTTGCAGCCACAAATAGCGACTGCAATCATCCACGAGCAGGAGGAAGTACCACTGACCACCGTTTGTGGCTGGCGTGATTGGCCCACAGAGGTCGCCGTGGATGAGCTCGAGAGCTTCCACCGCGCAATACTTTGCCGCCTTTAGGAATGACAGCCTCATCTACTTCCCGGCCAGGCAGCTGTCACACAGCTCGCCTCCATGCTTGATGTGGGGCAGCCCTCGGACCATCTTTTCTAGCCGACCGAGCGCATCGAAGCTAAGATGGCCGAACCGGGCATGCCACAGCCACGGTTCCTCGGTGTGCCATGCCGCCAGGCACACCGGCTGCTCCACCTTCAAGTCGAGCAGGTACAGCCGGTTCCAGGACCTCTTCACCTTGGTAAGAAGGCGCTGCTCCTGGTCCTTGATCCTGAGGACGCCGTCCTTGATCAGTACCTCGCTATCCAGCTGGCCAATGCTAATGATGCTTGAACGCAGCTATGGGATGCAATATACATCCGTTAGCGCGCGGTGCTCGCCGTTCTGGCACGTAAAGATGATGGTGTCGCACCCTCGGATCACCACCCTTGAGCCGTCACCGAACTTCACCGTGTCGGTCACATCGTCGTCGAGCTCGGAGAAGGCTTCCTTGGAGCTTGTCATGTGGTTGCTGTCGTCAGAGTCCAGGTACCACCGCTGCTCTTGTCTGCCGCCCACACATCCGAGGTGGACTTGGGTGCGTGATTCGTCGAGGTGGACAGCCTTCAGAGCCTTCCTAGGCCCTTTCACCGCCATCACATCTCCCTTCTCCATGGCCTCAACGTCGTGCAGTGCACAGAACGTCGCCATCAGGAGAGTGGCCTCATCATCATCATCAGACTGCGTCAGATGAGCCTTAGTCTTCTTCTCTTGCTTGTGATTTAGGCACTCCTTTGCCCAATGGCATGTCTTCCCGCAGCGCCGATAGGCGTTGGGGCCGACCTTCATCTTCTTCTCCAAAGAAGACTTGCCGTGGCGCTTGCCATCGCCATCACGGCTGGAGGAGCCTTCCTCGGAGTTCCTCTGGGCAGCCCACTCCTCCTCTGTCAGCAGCAGCTTGCCACTGTCCTTCGTTGCTGTGGCCTGCTCCATACGCTCGTCCACCGTCCGTAGACGGCCTGTCACATCCTCAATGGTGAGGGTGGATAAGTCCAGCATCATCTCTATGGAGAGAGCAATCTGGATGTACTTCGCCGGCACAGAGTGGAGGTACTTGTAGACCGCCTCTTCTTCGTCGATGGTGATGCCGTGGCTCCTCAGCTTGCTGATGAGCGTCTGCAGGCAGAGGGACAAATCCTCTACCGCTTCACCATCCTTGAACTTGAGGTTGGCGTACTCCTGCTTCAGAAGCTAGGTCGTCGCCTTCTTTGCGCGGTTGGACCCGACGCGCATTGCCGCAATGGCCTCCTACGCCTCCTTAGCAGAGCTCTTCGCTCCCCAACGGCTCCCTATACTCCGCTGGCACAACAGCAAGGATAGCCTCCAACGCTGACATGTCGTCTTCTTCGTTGTCGGTGCCCTTGTCAACAGCATTCCAGAGCCGTCGGACTCTGAGCTTGACCTTCATGGTCACCGACCACTCGACATAGTTGATGCGAGTCAGCGTCGGCCAACTGGTGCCGCTGACCTCCCGCACCGTGCGCATAACGACCTCCTGTCGTGGCTGGGCAGCCACAGCAGCACCGCTGCTATCGCCCATCTCCAAACCGTCCGTCATCGTCAGCGGTTAGTCCGGCGACAATGCTTGTACGGCTCTGATACCACTGGTTAGACCCGTACCGGAGATCCTGGGGTCTATCAATTATGACGTACATTCTAATCAGCAATTTCTTAAACGAACGGGGTGCTTTTATTGATAGCACAATCAATGAATCAAACAACATATGGTGTCAGCGGGGAGAACCGGAGAAGCATTCAGAAATTTCAGATGATATTCTCCACAACTAATTAGCCGCCGAGAGATCTAGAGAGCTCCATTGTCACTGTCAGATGATTAATTTCCAATTTCCTCGACTGGAAAGCGTAGCCACACCAGTGTTTCTTGAATCCTTTTTTTCTCACAGAGTACAAGTTGAAAGACTTGATATCTGATTATGTCTTTCATTCTCTACACTCCCCCTCCAATATTATAAGTCATTTCACGTTTGTTCTAAATCAATTTTCTTTAATTTTAGCCAAGTTTTTGAAATATATATATATATATATATATATATATATATATATATATATTCATATTTACAAGTTCAAATAATAGAACAATGAAGACATATTTTATACAAAGTTGGTAGATATTTGTATATGTTTTCTATAAACTAGCAAACGTACTCGTATGCTACAACAAAACATATACCTTATCGCACAATCACCTGAATGACTTAGGGTTCGGCGATTTATGTAACTGTTCTAATACATACTCTCTCTGTCTTTGATTAAATATATTTCTAGAGTTGTCTTAAGTCAAACTTTTTAAACTTTGACCGGATTTCTAGAAGAAAAACCATCAAAATTTATGACATCAAATTAGCATCATTAGATATACCATAGAATATGTTATAGATGTTGTTACTCTTTTCTATAAAGTTAGTTAAATTTAAGACATATAGCTTGACGTGCACGGATTCTATGAATTGATCTATTTGGGGACTGAGGGGTATTGAAATCGGCCTTTGTACCATCTATGGACGCACAAACGTGCATGGTTCTAATTCATATGAGCACATGTCGTAGTCTAGCCCCAGACGAGACAAGAAAGACGCAAGGGCATTGTGGGAAGTAAAAGGACTAATGGAAAAATCTATTCGCTATTTAATATTATGTACTCCCTCAGTCCCAAAGTAAACACACATCACGCTTCTCGAGAAATTAAATCTTTTAAATTTTGACTAAATATATATATAAATATACTAACATTTGTGGTGTATGGTAAGTACCATTACATTAAACGATGGAATATGATTCCATAACAAACTTATTTGGACAAACAAATGTTGATATGATTCTTTATATTTCTAGTCAAACTTAAAAAAAGTTTGACTCCTTAAGAAATGAGATGTGCATTTATTATAGATCGGAGGGTGTATATAGGTATTGACTTGATCAAAATGAAAAAAAAACTTGGAACAAAACTAAAGTGATATATAATTTAATAGTGAAATGCGCAGTGGGTCTTTGGTTTCCCGCATTCTCATTTTCTCATTCAACTTTTCAAGTGGTTCATTCTAAACTCACTTTGGGTCCAATTATGGACCTGAATTGGCTCCAAATGAACAACTTGAAAAGTTGGAAGGACCTGGATTCAGAGTTTATGGATCCAAACGATGATACATGAAAAAGTTTAGAGACCAATGATACATCTCACTCTCCTTCACTCCAGATCTGGCAGTGCACTGGTAGGGCCCCCACGACGGCCGCCCACCAATGCGGTGGCGTATTAAACAAATTGTGTGCAAATGTAAACTCATTATTGAAACAATGTGGCTCGGTATTCAATTAACTAGCAAACAATGTCACTCAGTTTTCAAACAAAGAGCTCCTCCTTGAACTTGGAGAACCAGCTCTGAGACACCTTGGGCTGTTTGTGGTTGATAGATACAGGGTCTGTTTGGTTCGCTTTCAAATTATGCCAAGTCAAAGATTTGGCAAGCCATAATTTGACTGTTATTTGGTTTGCTGGGCATGGTTAGTTGATAGCCAAATTTTGGTTGCCAAAACTTGGGCAAGCCAAGTTTTTGGCCTCTATTTGGTTGGTTATCAAAATTTATCAATACCTCACATTTAGTTTGCCAAATCTGTGGCAAATACTTTTGCCCAACTTTTAACAACTTTTTGTTGCCAAATTATTGGCTTGGCAAATTTTGGAAGCCAACCAATCAGACCCGCTATATCAAAACTTGCCAACCTCTTACATTAGCTTACCAAATCTATGGTAAAATTTTATGTCTAATTTTTACCACCCAAATCTTTAGCACGGCAAATTTTAGTCGCAAACCAAGTAAGCCCATAAAGATTTATCTTTTGGTCCTTCAATTCTATTCAGAAAGTGAGATCTATACTATGAGGAAAAAGCCCATAGATTTATTATTTATAAATCTATAGCTAAGTAATAAATTATAACTGAGTTATACATGATCCAATGAGTATAAAATTTTTACTAAAATTCAAGCATATAATAATTAGCCCACCATAAAAATTTCACCACAATTGGATCATAGAAACTGTAGCTATGAATGAATTATAGAAAAACATAGATCTAAAGCTACAACAAAAAAATTATACTAAAGCATATCATATTATATGTTCACTGTGTACTCATGTGGAGTCCAACAAAATTTGATTTTTTATTTTATAATTTTTTTATAATTTATTATGATTTTTCAAAGATTTAACCAAAATAAATAAAAAAGAAAAAGATAAAACCGTCTTTGAAAACTGCTTATAACCGGTCATGGAGGTAAAACGAACGGTTTTAAAATTTCAGGAGGTGGTTTAGCCGGTTTTAGAGTTTAGAAATGAAAAGTAGACTTTCGTAAAAGTTGAGAGAGATAATGTAGACTTCTCTGCCGATCATGCTCAAAGTACGGGACGGGTCCAAAGTAGAGCTCCGGGACGGGTCCAAAGTAAAGAATGATCCAGAACCGGGCCTACCTAGACGGGCCCAATGTAAAGCACGATACACAAACGGGCCTGACTGTCAAATAAACAGATAGCCCATGTTTACCTAGACGGGCCTGACTGTCAAATAAATAGATAGCCCATGTTTACCTAGACTGGCCCAAGGTAAAGAACGATCCACAGATGGGCCTGACTGTGAAGTAAACAAATAGCCCATGTTTGGATCCATTCTATTCTAGCACCAAACATTACTAGTGGATCCAAATTAATACTAGGAGCTGCTAACGTTTATATGTACCTCCAACTCATTATCAGCTAAAAACTAGCAACTATTAACTATTACCTAGCTAATTTTTAGTACTAGTGGATCCAAACAGACCCTATGTTGGCATTGCCCTTTGCCAGATCTGTTATTTGGAAGATTTAATGTGATCGTGCCCGACACAATGCACAATTTATGTGGGCCCGGTAGACAATGCAAAATCTATGTATCAGACAAAGTGAGAAGGGAAACAAAAGAGATACAAAAGATCACTTTATTAGTACTCCTATTTAAGAAAACCAAGTGCTATCCGTATCATCATGTGTGTTTAGACGACAGATTGCAATCCGTATCACCGCTGGCTACTGATTGCTCACAAATCTTTCGTTCCAATGAGAGCACCAAGACAGAAAATGTGACCTTTATTATAACTCATCAGAATCATCACATGAATGGTACCACTAGCACACAAGAAACAGTTAAAAATCTTATATTACAAAGGAGGGGTACAAACGGGCCCCACGGAACACAGCATCTCATCTAGTTCTATTCTAGACCTACAGCATGGCAGGGGCATCTCAGAATCAAACAAGTCAACTCAGGGAAGCCCGCTGTAGCTCAGTTCATACACAAGAGCCAGCTGCTCGACAAGTAAAAACCGAAAACTGAAGGTCCATGCTCATCTAGAGTGTACCAGCAAGACATGATATTCGACCATGCCCTTCCACGAAATCTTCGTTGTTTTTTGCCATGCCGTTGCAAGGCATGATTTTCGACCATCTCCCATCAGAGAAACCCCCGCAATTGCAAATCTGTGTCCAGAAGGAAACTTGTGAGTTGAGCTACTTACCATTCCATCCAGCAAGGGGTAGAACTTGTCCATCTCTACACCATTTTTCCCCAATCTTGTGCGTTGATGCCACTAACCCTGCCATAAAGTAGCAGACAAATACCAAACAGTCGAGTATAAAGAAAACAGAGCAATGTAGATACTGAATGCACAAGGGTTGAGTTCAAGACCATGCCTCAGTGACGACTTCCATGATGTATCCTTGTTCATACCTGCATCAGCTTAAGAAACCACTTCAATCCTATGGTTTGGCTTTTATGCATCAAAAAAGTTAAATAAGAATGTTCAGATCATGTTAGACAGCACAAAAACAGGAGCAGTGTGCACCAGAAGCATCACCTCTAACTCTTCTGGAAGGCCACCTTGAGTAACTCCATTCCCGCCAAAATGAACATTTTCAGCAAGGACATCCTTTTCCATACTCTCCACCAATTCAGCACTGTTGTTGCTCCCCAACCTTTCACTTCCAACTAGCTCTGATACAACTTTCTCAGCTACGCGCTTCAAAGTTGTGCACACTGCTACAGTTGGAGTGGTGCATTTCTCAACAAGAGGAACATGTTTACTAACTGCATCACCAGAACACACTGCTCCTATTGTCGTACACCTAGGGGCAGACACAATGGTATCTGGGCTTCTCTCTGATGCCTGAGGTGAAGCCGGACTACCACCACTTGCATCACTAGGAGCCCTTTTTATTTGGTTGTTACATCTAGTCTCATCGCCAGTGCTCCCAGATTGAGGTGAATTTTTTGGATGAACTGGGCTGACCGATGACCTCTTAGCAGACCTGCTGGGTTCAATATCATCAGTTCCAACAGAATCAAGCTTTCTCTTCAGCTGACTGTCCGGAGACCTGGTTGCTGTGCCATCTTCAGTGTCATTTTTATCAGACTGATGGTTCACATGTCTTGAAGGGCGAGGTCTTTTATAACCCTCTGGAAACACATAAGCTGGGATCTGCTTCCTCCGAACATGAGAAACAGCTAACTCCATCCCAGGCTTCCAGAACTTATACAAATTGATGTCATGCCTAAACTCATCCACCGTTCCACGAATATCGAACTGTTGTCCTTCCTGTATTTTCACACCTTCTTTCCTTGATAATCCCATGAAGAAAGCACAATGAGCACACTGCCTAGAAGGGTCTGCATACTCATGTGGGTACGGATGACACTGTAGCATTCCATATGTATCACGTTCAATCTGTTTACAACCGACAAGAAATTATCTTAGTTCAGCACATGACAAATTAACAGCAACAGCATTAAAATTAGACACAATCATGGGACTGATTGACAGAAACAATGACACCACCTTGATAAAAAACTATGCAACAGCATTAAAATTAGACACAAAATCATCGGACTGACTGACAGAAACAATGACACCACCTTGATAAAAAACTATCTTACTAGGGGTGACTAACAATCAAAATAGCAACTGAATCAAACAGTGAAAAACTAACAGTGGCTTACCAACATGTTTCCTACCACCTCTGGTACCACAAAACAAGCAGCAAGCTAGCAAGTTGACTAAGCTTGTATGATGCAACCGATATAACATACGAGCACATTACCTTCAAAGTTAGTTGCCGCAATCGAGATTCAACCCATCCTTTCCAAAGTCTAAGGTCTTCATCATCCTCGGCGATGATGTCAACCTGTAGATAATTCTTGTATGCTTCGAAAAATTGAAAAGGCTCAAACAGAGCAGACCAGCTGGCCTTATTCATTTCAATTTCCTGAACCAGAGGGCATACAATACATGGTCAGCGTAAGTATTTATGAAATAGTAACTTCAGTGGTGCAAAGAAGATTACCTGGCAAATTTTATTACCAAACTGGAATTGTTCCATCATAACCCTCAGCGTGCTTGTGGAAACATTATAGCTCGAGTTCATGCACGGGTATGCAGGGGTTATAATGGGCATATGATGACATCTATCTCGAGGATTTTTGCGTGGATCCCAAACGGGGAAACCAACTTCATCCTCTTCTATGGAACAAAGCATAACCGGATTTGGCCACTGCCATTGTGTAAAAACTCTAAAAAACCGTGAGACCAGCATACTTGGCACAGCATTGGGATAGAGCTGGCAGACACGTGCAACCAGTAAAGCCCAGTTGACACCACCAAGAAAACCAGTAACCTGGCAAAACGAATGATTGGATATCATAGCAAGTTGAAGAGGAAGTTAGCCAAGCGTACTTGTGACAAAAACTTACATTAGAGTAAACACCTCTTCTTTTTGCCCAGTACTTCAAACATCTTAATGTCGTGCGAAAATTCTGTAAGAAAAGACGCATAGAATTAGAACGTTCAGATATTTTAGAGGTAACAGACAGTTGAGAAAACGAAACATGCGTATCTGATTCCTCAAGTCAACCTCAATATTTGGAACAAGTCTAATGATTTGATCCGCTACTCTGCACCCATTAAGACTACGGACAGTAGCTTCATCGACGTCATAAAGGACTGATCCTTGCGAGATATCCAAGTCCTGCAGTAGCAAGTTAACTAGATATGTATCTCTTGGAACAAAATGGCATAATACAGCATTGATGCAGGACCCCACATGTAAACCTTCATGCATAAATTTAAGGACACGACAAAGAAACTAAAGATTTGGTGAAATCAACAGCAGAGGGAATTCTGCATTGATTGATGTCTGTAAAATTAACCCGTTTGTCCCAATGAATCAAGGCTGATAGTGAAGAACTTGTAAATAAATGCATCTCAAAGTCACAAAAATAGCATTGCAAAAAAAACAAAGTTCAGGAATATCGAGAATAAAATGTTCACACTAGATACCTCACTACAGCAGAGAAGCAGAAGGCAGTGCAACCAGGGGTAACAAAACGATAAAATTTACCAGGATGGCTACAAAATATATAGATGGAAGGCATTCTAACAAATTATAAAAGTTTTGGTAGCAACAGTCAGATTGTTACCAAAATACAAGTAATCTGCAACTTTAAAACTGAAGCAAAAGACTGATTTTGTATTGCAAGCACAGGCCCATAAGATAGAACCTCTGACACAACTAAGACACCAAGTGAGTCATAAAAATTCCTCATCAAATGTATATTAACCTAAAGCAGGAACGACACCTGTAGACATAAACAAAACACTGCCATGTACCATGTTTAATACAAAAGGCTGTATTCTGTGTCACACTAAAAGAACAGCTGAAAATAAAAAATCTTTATGATACAAGTTCAAATACCTCATGAAATAAGCTATGTCTAAGTTGAACAGATAAACAATTGATTAACTGGGGGAAACATCTAGTAAGAAACTTACAGCTGGTACTACTAAGAGGGAGACACTAGCATAAAGAAGGTCCATAGATATTCCATGGAACTTAAATTTCATAACAGGGACATGTGCATCAGGTACAGGCTGCAGCTCGGTCACATCCTCTGTTTGTGCTAATATCCCATGCAGTACAATAAAAAAATCTTCCTGACAACAGAATCATATGTTAGTAAAATCCTGTCTCTAATATATAAACCACACCAAATATGTAACAGAACAAAAAAAAAATCACCTCACGGTTCACATATGAAGGTCCAACACAGAGTGTATCAATATCAGCTCCAGGTCCATGAACCTACAAAGGTGAAATAAAAAGCAAAAACAAATTACTATGTGAAAAATAAAGTATAAGAAATTCTTCACAAAGAAGGATTACAGATCCACGTAATTTATATATTTTCTACAGACAGCCTTGTGATCAGAAGCATCATGAAAATCCAAATATCAAACTACAAGCCTGATTTTAACCAGAACTAGGCCGATGGCCTAATCATGTAGTTACTAGCTTGATAATCCTGTGTTTCTGGTTCATTTCGTTTGGTGGTTTGTTCTTTACATTACACACGTATAAAATCCCACAAGATTTGTGTTTGTGTGGCCTAATACTTGTTAGAATCACAAGGTTACACCAGAACTTTAAATCACCTATTACTGGCTAGTATGGTACCTACCAGCCACTAGAAGCAGACACCAGAAATTAATGGCCTGTTACCACTTGTTATTATGTCTCTGACAGCAGCATGACTACCTCCAAAAGATTCAGCTTGGATCCAGATTCTAATTGACAGCAACGTTACACAACAAAGTGATATGACATATGGTCATCAAGGTATCTATACAAACCAGCCTAGCGGCCACCATGTGTGAGCATGGCCATTAAACTCGAACTAGCCAATGATGAATGTGGAACATTATTGTGCAAGAAGCAAAAATGCCTCATCTCACCCACATTTCCCTGTGGAATGCATATTCCAAAACCATTGTTGTTGCTACTTATATTCCAGTAATCCAGTAATGTTCCAAGTTTCACTAAAACAAAGTGCATCTTGTATGATGCTGTTGATCATACACTATCGCAACTAGTCCTTCCATTGTTGTATTTTAATAGGACACGAACACTGTTAAAGGAGCATCAAAACTATATATATATATATATATATATATATATATATATACACACACACACACACTATCGCAAGTACAAAGACTATCTAAACTGTACACATCAGTCCATCATGAGTCCACTAATGAATGAATAAAAGATGGGTGGCAGAGCAAAACAGGCGCAACTAGTAAAAGGGAAGTGGTAGAAATTACCCCAAGACGGTATGAGCCAAAGGTGAAGAGTACAGCATTTGCCTCTTCAACCATTTGATCAGTATATCCTCTCTGACTAGTCAATTGCTTCACCCAGTCTTTTACAATCTGCAAATGCCAAAAGAGCATGTTTAGAGAAGGATAATGCTGTGTTGAGCATAAGAACACGTGTGGCAACAAGAGTAGCTACCTGGTCAAGTTTCCCCAGCACCTCCTCCCGCCTAGCAGATTCGTCAGGGCTCTCATAGAGACCCGCCTCGACCAAAAACTGCAAATCAACAACAGAAAAACAGTAATTACATGGTACAGTATCAGTCCGGCAAAAACTGTAGTTAGATAGTACAATATCAGTCGGGCAAAAGAATTGAGACAATACTGGTAACATGAAACTAATAAATCAATTACAAACCTTCTCTAGTTCCGCCGTCCTCTGGAGGTCGGCCTCCACCGGCCCGAGCAACGACAAGGGCTTGGTTATTCCGTACTGTTTCGGGGGATCAGAGCCGCTGGCCATGGAACCAACGGCACGAGAACACTAAATCAAGTCCTCCTCGGGAGACGCGGCACGGCAAACAAACGAGAGCCCCCAACACGAGGCCGCCGCCCTGAAGGAACAGGATAGGGTAACTAGAGCGGATCGGCCGCCGGAAACCCCGAAAAAATCACGGCAACTCACAGCCGCGCCGCCACAAAATCACTTTCACGCGGAGAACGGGCGCTACACGACCTCTTCCCGGGCTCAATCTGGAGCGCCCGATCCCTTATATCTGCTGCTGAGCACGGCGACTCCGACTAGGATTACGCAAAGGTAACCACCGCCTGGCACACGGATCCGGACACTGCCCGGGCCCGGAAACCCCTCGCCGCAGAGAGACTCGAGAGCCCGAGTCCGAAATCCCCCCGCAGGACCTTCCCGGACTGCGCCGCCGGGACGGGACGGGTCGGATCAGATCAGGCCGGCCGAGGCGCGGCCGGAGAGGACCATCCAATCCAGATCCCCCTTCCCCGCGCGGATCCGGCGATCCGCCGCCCCGCGTCGGCGGGGAAGAGAGAGAGAGAGAGAGACTGCGCGTCGGCGGGGTGGGCCGTGGGGCGGCGGCGGGGGTAGGGGCAGGAGAGAGAGAGGGGCGGCGAATAGGTAGGGGAAGGAGGGGGGAGGGAGTAGAGAGAGAAAGCGGAGCGCGTGCGTTCGCTATCCGTCCGTCTATTTCCTTTCGGGGGGCGGTGGACGCAGATTTTTTTTCGCCGGGAGAGGGATTAATCGAATATTTGGTCGCGTTGAACGGGGTGGCCGGGTGGTCGGTGTATATAATTATTTTAATTAATTAATTAAGATAATAGCTAATGGCATCGGGTTAACGCGGCGGGAGAGGGGGCCGGCCCGTGTTGTATTCGTCGGCGCCGCGGCGTAGGCCACGCGGTGGAGGAGAGAAACGCGCAGGAATCGGCGGAGTTTTTTTTTATTTTTAATACTTTTTCAAAACTATTTTTAAATGTTTAATTTTTTTAAAAACTAACGCTTTTGGCCGCGACTGTTCGCATCACAGCCACCGCCGTGGCAGTCTGCCGCGATGCTAACCAGTGACGTGGTCGGACTGTCGCGCCACCGGTCAGGGCGCGGGGCTGACGCGCCACGCATCACAGCCCGGCAGCCTCTTGTAGAGGCCTGCGGCCCGGCCTTGCTTCCCTTCCTCTCTCTATCTTACTCATCCCATTTTGAACCAGTTGGAGAGAGGAGCCTTCGCCCACCGCCACGCCGCGCCCGCCGCCTCCCTCCCTCACTCCCCGCTGCCGCGCCGCCCCTCCCTCTCTCCCCACTGCCGTGTGCCCCTCCCCGTTGCCGGCACGGGCGCCACTCCCTGTGACGCCTCCTCCCTCTCTCCCTCTCTTCCTATCCTCTCCCTCCCATGCCACCCCTGTCCTTAACCCTCCTCCAACTTTGGACGCAGAAGAAGCCCTTCACCGGTCGCTAGGAGAAGCCCGCTGCCGGCAGGCCATTGCCGTCGCCGGCAAGCTTGTCGCCTTAGGTGGATTGGGGTGAGCCCCAATCTCCCGTTGTGGTTTGTCGAGGTAATCCTCTTGTGCACTTGCTCCTTCAATAAAATTATTGTTAGCTAGGGTTAGAATTCAAAATTAGTTTGACCGAATAATGATTTCTATAATTAGTCAATAAAGTTAGTAAAGTTAGCTAGATAGGTATAGTTAGTGAAGTTAGTTAGTATAGTTGGTTAATACAGTTAGTATGGGTACTAATATTAGTTTAGTTAGTGTATTTAGTATAGTTAGTTAGGTAGTGTTTGGTTCTGGGGATAGGGTGGGATGGAGACGGGATGGATCCGCTTTTTCGACTGTTTGGTTGGAAGTCCACAGGAATTGGGATATTCCACCTAGAGCATATCCATGGAATATTCGGTGAAATCGGGACCGTGCCCGTCCCAGAAAAAAACACGGATGGGGACGTCCTCTTGCGACGGCGTGGGATTGCGTTAGCATCTCCAGATGATGGCGAACGGGCGCGTGGCCTCCTCCGGTGCGAGCGAGCTCTGGTCGGGCGCTCGCGAGGCCACCTCCGGGCTCCGGCGCGGCGTGGCGCGGCCCTAGCTCGTGGAGCTCCGGTGCGGCACAGCACAGCCCAGCTCGTGGAGCTCCGGTGCGGCCCCAGCTCCGGCGCGTGGGCGAGTCCGACGAGCAGCAGCCATGGCGCGTGCGAGCATGAGGGAGTCCGACGAGCAGTAGCCATGGAGCGTACGAGCGTGGGGGAGTCCGACGAGCAACAGTAGCCATAGCGCGTGCGAGCATGGGGGAAGCCATGGCCTAGGCGAGCATGGAAGGGACCCATCGAGCGGCGGCCGTGGCGCTTGCGTGCGAGCGTCGGGAGGCTATCACGGGAAAGAAGATAAGGCATCACGCTTGGAAAGAAGATAAGGGAGTATAAGAAATAAAAAATTAAAAAGATTATGACAAGTGGGTCCCACTAAACAGTAACTAACGACATCAAATTCACCCTCCATCCCATTCCTATTTATCCCTTCAACCAAACACAAAATGGGTTGATCCCGTCCTTGTCAACCAAATAGAAAATGGAGTCGTCCCGTCCCCGTCCCGTCCCAGAAATCAGAGACAGAACCGTCTCACTCCACTTTGACTCCCAACCAAATGCTACCTTAGTATAGTGAGTTAGAATTATTGTTATAGGTATTAATATTATATTAGTTAGTTTTCTTAGTATAGGTATTAATACTAGATTAGTTAGTAGGCACAACGATTTGGACGACTTGATGAAGTTTCTTGAAATGCTTTTGTAGATGGATTATTGTGTCAGAGTTTTTTATGGAGTAAGTGTTAGGAGAGAAGATGGTATGTTTGAAGATATGAAAGAAGAATTGGAATGGTTTGTACGATCTTTGTGTCCATTTGAAGGTAAAGTTTGGCGGTGATTTCACACTGAAGGGGAGGTTTGATAGTGGAAAGACTAGGGCACACTACGTGCTGATGTCCTTGCGCGACCATGCTCATTGCACCTCCAGCCACTTAATGCCGGTAATGCTGCAGATCCCGACGGTGACGATCCTAAAGGTCCCCAAGCATTCACAAGAGCACTCCGAACACTCCAGTGGCCTCGTGGTTTTCAAAATCACTGGGGTCGAGCCCTACGAGGGGCGGATGAACCCCACATAGTGGCTACAAGCTTTATGCCACCGCTGTGCACGCCGCCAGGGGGATACCAGTGTCATGAAAGTAAACACACACAAATACATAACAGTGTATCACACATAAAAACCAAATATAATAGAATACTAAGCTCTCCCTAAGTCGCTCCCCTTAGTCTAACATACTCGATCCCTCTTCCCCTTTGGCGTCAAACACCAAAACCTAAGGGTCGGTCGGCGGGGCTGCAGCGGACGAGTCGGGCGCTGAGGTACGAGGAGCGAGCTAGAACTATGTGCCATCATCATCTGACCATGAGCTCTGAGTTGTCTGACCCTGTGTAGCTGGAAGCGATGCTGAAGCGGTCTAGGTCGGATCAGGGACTAGAGCGGCCGTAGACTGTGCAGGTATCACTGAAGTAGGCGGCTCTAATGATGCAACAGAAGAAGGGAGCGTCTCTGTAGTCCTGGTAATAGGTGCAACTGTAGAAGGACCTGGGACATGTAAATATGATGGAGTAGGCTGCCCTGTCAACTCACTGAAAGTCGCTCCAAGGCTCCTAGAGACTGAGGTATCTAGCACTAGTAGCGAAGAAGTCTGAGCTGGTGTGAAGCCCGTTTGAAAAGGTGTGAACTATGGGGCTAGCACTGGTGAGGCAAACCACTAGGACACCTACTCTGTAGGTGAAGCAACTATGCTGGTGGTTGTCCCTAACTCTGAAGCCCACTAGGCTATAATGCTGGAGTCATAGAAGTGGTGGCAGGCTGACCAAGCTAGGGTGAAGGTTGTGGCCGTGGAGCCCCAATAGCTGTCACAACATGCTGCATAAACCCCAGTAGCTGCTGCTGCATGAGAAGCTGCTGATTATGCCTGGCCTGCTACTGCTGTTGTATAGCCTGCTGCTGCTGCTAGATCGGCTACTGCTATCGTTGGAACTCATACTGCCTAGTCTGAAACTGTGCAAAAGTGGCAGCTGTCTCATGAGCTTGGCGAGCCTGATCCCGCCTCATCCGCTCAAGTATGGCAAGTAGAGCGGGGTCTGTCTGTGGTGCAGGTGGAGCTGAACTAGAGCTACTGGCCTCATAGTCATGTCGTCGTGGAGGCATCTGAGGAATAGGCTGGTAGTCATCATCTGAGCTATCACTGGGGTCGCTCACGACAATCCCCTCCTGCTGAGCATCAAGCTCCTCCTCCTCTGTAGCTGCTATGCCCCTGATGGTCTCATCCTACTGAGCTGTAGTCTCTGGCACCTCTGGACGTCGACTCGGCTGGCTAGGTGTCCTCACTGCACTATGACGAATCATCTGAGTCATGTTGTATGTAGGGAATTTTGTAGTAGCACCACTATACTCTGCCAGCATCTCTGGTGGCCTCACAGTAACTGCCCTGTGGATCAGGAATGTAATCCAGTGAGCATATGACAGCTGCCTATGACCTCTGAATCCCTCTGCAATAGTATCCTCCATCTCTAATAGAAGGAGATCCTAAATATCAAACATTGTTTGTTGCATCAAAGAGTTCAGTAACCATAACTGTATACGAGTCAAGCCCTCGCGATACCCCATCCTCGGAAGCAGTGTCCTCCTCATAATAGCATCCGGCACTCTAGCTGTAGGAGTGAGATCACTAGGTGTCCTGCTCGACCTCTCGCCGAATGGCTCTGTAAAGCAATGGTGGACTAGATCTGTAGGGGGCACAAGACCGCCGTGAGAGCGTCTGGGAGGCGTTGTCTGTCCATAGCAAACCTCATGTAGCCGGATGGGCTGCTCCTAAAGTCTGAGTATCTCTCTGACCCTAGTGCTCATCAGCCTGTAATCTCTGCCTCTGAAAGCAAAGTGAATGAATCTGTGTTGCGGGTCAATCTAAAGTGTAGCATAGAATTGACGGACTCAAGATGGAACATATAAGCTTGTCCGTCCAAGTAAATCTGTCAGCCCTGGTAGGTAAGATAGATAAGGGCGAATATGCTCTCCAGCTACTGCTACAATGGTCTCAATGTTGCACACCTTCTGAGATCTGAATACTGCCCCACTGTTAAGATATGCATTATAAAAATCTTCCTGCAGAGGTGTGTAGAAACCCTCTGAAGCACGCTCATCCCGCCTCGGCGGGAACCACTGCTCAAAGTCCACAAATCTGAGCTGCTGAACCTGCTTGGCCGTGGCGGCCCTCAAATCCAAGTGAGTCACTGAAGGCGGACCCTATGGTTTAGGCGGTGGACGTGAACCCCTCCACTGTGTCTCTGACCTCGGTGTGACTAGAGCATAGGTATGACCAGAGCAAAGAAGCTATGGCTACGGTGCTTGCTCTGTCTCCCCAGCCTGCTCTCCCTCCTGAGTCTGCTCTGCTGGGTATGGCTGCTGCTGAGGCTCCCCCTGAGACTGACTCTCATCAATAGCGACACGTCATCCTCCAACCATGAGAGTCCTAGCTGGACCACCATGATGGCGCTCACCTGCTCAAGTGCAGCCCTCGTAGATGGAGAAAGCTGATCTGTAATAACAACACCACTCCGAGCACCTCCTCTCTCTGCGCGCTCTGTGGCCTCTACAACTACGGCTACTCTCGTTGTATCTGCATCAGGGTACTTGTGCTTCCTCGTTGCTAGCTTCTTCGTCATCTTGCCTTTTGCATCTGTAGGCAAGCGAGGTGGGGGCCTTGGATCCTCATCATCGGGACTACCTCCGACATTCCTGACATGAGCCATATGACGAAGCTGAGAAGAACAACTGCCGCTGACAAGGATCAACTGCCAACTGTCACTTTCGAGGCTTGGCCTCGATCCATACTCGTGAGCTTGGCTCCGAGTTAACTGACAACTGCCAATAGGACCACAACAGCACCGACTCGCTACACGATAGAATAGATAGGATATACAAATAAATATAATATATCTAGAGAAACAAAACCCTAAGAAAGCAAGCAATGGATATGAATTTGGAAACGAGGGCTTGCTAACTTAAGAACCGGTGAATCGACGAGAAGAGGAACGAATCGAGGAACCACTGGGTCGGCAACTGAATGGCTAGGGTTAGGGTTGCGGCGAAGTTTGGTGGCCGAGCAATGTAATGAGGGCACGAGCATGGGCGGCGGCACTAGAGCTAGGGCACGGGAGTAGAACACACGGCGTCGGCGCTGGTGCACGGGGGCGGTGCTGGTGAGGCGGCGTTGCTGCTGTGGGAGCTCGGCAGCATGCGGAGCAGTGTGGGCTAGCGGCATGGAGCAGACGATGGGCGCAGGCACGAGACGGCGAGGTGCGGTGTGGTGGTGAGCGAGCACGCTGCAGTGGTGCGGCGCGGTGGCGTACAGCAGCGCACAGCTCGAGAGGGTGTGGTACGGCGCGGTGGCACGCGTGCGTGGCTGTGGGTAGACAGTGGTGCAGCACAACGGTGTGGGAGGCAACGTAGCGGGCGGCGGCGTTGGCGTGAATTCGGTGGCTAGGGTCCGGGCTAAAGAGGCACGGCGTGATTTATGGGGGCCCCCGACAGGATAGATAAGGAAACAGAGAAGAAACCGGATCCCGTACATTTTCTACTGACCGGACGCTCCGGTGGCAGCGACCGGACACTGCCACCTAGCATCCAGTCGATTCCAGAGAGGTCCAAAACCCTTGGAATCACGATCGGACACGTCCAGTGAACGCCGACCGGACGCAGGCAGAGTCTGGTGCAAGCAGTCTCCTTTATCTTCGATCGTCCATACGTTGGATCGCCATCTGACCAGATGCTGCGAAAGCACTGTTTCAGCGTCCGGTCACTCCTTCTCCGCAGTAGTTCACCTCTTGTGAAATGACCGAATGCTGGACATCAGAGCTCGGTGCAGCATCTGATCACTCTTTTTCCAGCAAATCATCAAAGTCCTTCGTGCTGCCTGTTCCTAATAAGTCCTAACTTCAATAAGATCCAGATAAGCACTAATTGGGACTGATGTGAGTGACCTCTCTCAAACCCTCAAATTTTTCAAAATATTTTACCTTAGGCTATAATTCTTTTTAAGAAAGTAGACAATAAGAGGGTAATTTAAGATAAACGACGAAGCAACATTCATGCATATGCAATGCAGTACTTGAAAGTAAATCTAGTTGCTTGTCAAGTTTGATCCAAGGTTAAGCTTCTTCACACGCTTTTCGGCGGTTATCTTAACCATGTTAGACAAGCCCTATATGAATTACCATAAAAAGTAAATATGTTGTATATTACAATGTAATGCAAGGGACAACACAAGCTCAATTTTTAGTGAAGTTACTAAAATCAAGAACATTGAGCTCATTCCGCAATCGACAAAAAGTCACCTCATCTAGCGGTTTAGTGAAGATATCAATCAATTGATCCTCGGTCCTTACACCTTCTAATGAAATATCATTCTTTGCAAAATGATCTCTAAGAAAGTGATGGCGGATATCTATGTGCTTGGTGCAAGAGTGTTGAACCGGATTATTTGCAAGTTTTACCGCACTTTCATTGTCGCACAAAAGAGGTACTTTTTCTAGAACTATACCATAGTCTATTAAAGTTTGTTTTATATAAAGAATTTGTGCACAACAAGCACCCACGGCAATGTATTCCGCTTCGGCAGTGGACAAAGCCACGCTATTTTGTTTCTTGGAGGACCAAGACACAAGTGATCTACCAAGCAAATGGCACCCTCTGGATGTGCTTTTTCTATCCACTTTGCAACCGACATAGTGCGAATTGGAATAGCCAACTAATTCAAATATAGCTTCTTTGGGATACCAAAGGCCAATGCTTGGTGTGTGCTTAAGATACCTAATGATTCTTTTAACGGCAATCAAATGAGTTTCCTTAGGATTAGCTTGAAATCTAGCACACATACACACACTAAACATGATGTCGGGCCTAGATACGGTTAAATATAACAAGCTACCAATCATAGAGCGGTAGAGAGTTTGATCAACCGTGTTACCTCCCTCATCTAGGTCGAGATGTCCATTAGTTGGCATTGGTGTCTTGATTGGCTTACATTCATCCATCTTGAATCTCTTGAGAAGATCATTTGTATATTTCTCTTGAGAGATGAAAATCCCTTCTCTCATTTGCTTGACTTGAAAACCAAGAAAGAATGTAAGCTCTCCAATCATTGACATCTCGAACTCCTTCAATATCAATTCACCAAACTCTTTGCAAGAATTTTCATTTGATGATCCAAAGATGATATCATCAATATACACTTAACAAATGAAGATGTGTCCATCAAGCTTCCTGGTGAATAGTGTGGTGTCGACCTTCCCAATGATAAAGCTCTTCTCAATGAGGAAGTCCCGAAGGCGCTCATACCAAGCTCTTGGGGCTGGCTTAAGTCCATATAACACCTTGGACAACCTATAGACATGATTAGGGTATCTAGGGTCTTCAAACCCGGGAGGTTGATCAACATAGATTAGTTCATTAATAAAGCCATTTAAAAATACACTTTTCACATCCATTTGATATAGTTTCATGTCATGATGTGATGCATATGCAAGGAGGATACGAATGGCTTCTAGTCTTACAATCGGTGCAAAGGTTTCTCCAAAATCCAAACCTACAACTTGAGAGAACCCCTTTGCAACTAGTCTTGCCTTGTTCCTCACAACAACGCCTTGATCATCTTGCTTGTTGCGAAACACCCACTTTGTTCCAATGACTCTTGCGCCTTTTGGTTGCTCTTCAAGAGTCCAAACTTCATTGCGGGTTAAGTTGTTCAACTCTTCATGCATGACATGTATCCAATCCAGATCTTGAAGAGCTTCTTCTACCTTAGTAGGCTCAAAACAAGAGAGAAAAGTGTGATGTGCAATAAATGAAGCAAGTTTTTGTGAGCGAGTCATTACACCCTTTGATGGACTCCCTATGATGAGATCTTGTGGATGATCTTGTAGTAGAGCTGTGTTTCTTCTATTGACCACTTAAGGAGGAGGTTGTGGAGCATCAACATCTTGTGCTTGTACCACCATTTGATCATGGAAGACATGAGTGTCTTCATTTTCTACTCTCTCATCTTATCTCCATCTTGTGGCATATTTGATGAAGAAGGTGGATCAATCACTTGTACATCATCTTTGTCATCTTTAGGCTTGATATCTCCAACCAGAATGTTCTTTATAGCCTCCCTCAATGGTTCATCACCTACATCATCAAGATTCTCATGTGCTCCTTGGGAGCTGTTAGATTCATCAAATTCCACATCATATGTTTCTTCAACCAAGCCGGTGGTATGATTAAATACTCTATATGCTTTAGACTTTGATGAGCAACCAACAAGAAAACCAATATCACAACGTCTTTGAAACTTCCCTAGGTGTTGCCGCTTCTTGTAGATGTAACATTGCAACCAAACACCCTAAAGAAGGAGATGTCCGGCTTCTTCCCATTGAGCAACTCATAAGGTGTCTTGCCAAGAAACTTTTGAAGGAATAGGTGGTTGGATGCATAGCATATGGTGTTGATAGGTTCTGTCCATAGAGCTTCGGGGGTGTTGTACTCATCTAGCATTGTTCTTGCAAGAGTGATCAATGTCCGGTTCTTTCTCTCAACTACACCATTTTGTTAAGGAGTATATGTTGCGGAGACCTCATGCTTGATCCCAACTTTATCACAATAGGCTTCTATGTTTATGTTGTCAAATTCCTTCCCATTGTCACTTCTAATCTTCTTAAGCTTCACTTCAAACTCATTTTATGCTCTCTTGGCAAACTTCTTGAAGAAAGATCCAACTTTGAATTTGTCATGAAGGAAGAATACCCATGTATATCTTGAATAGTCATCAACAATCACAAGACAATAAAGATTTCCTCCCAAACTCTTCTATGTTGTTGGTCCAAATAAGTCCATGTGAAGGAGTTCTAGCACTCTTGTGGTTGACATGAAAGCTTCTGTTGGATGAGTATTTGCAACTTGCTTGCCGACTTGACATGCACTACAAAGCTTGTCCTTCTCAAACTTCACATCCTTCAACCCTCTCACCAAATCATTCTTCATTAGCTTCTTGAGTGAGCTCATCCCAACATGAGCAAGTCTTCTATGCCATAGCCACCCAAGTATTATTTTGGTGAATAGGCATGTCTTCAAGTTAGCATCTTCGGAGGTGAAATTCACTAAATATAGGTTGTTGTATCTAAATCCTTTGAATATCACTTGATCATCATCCTTCTTAGATACAACAACTTCCTTCTCGGCGAACAAGCATTGAAAGCTAAGATCACACAATTGTCCAACGATAGCAAGTTGAAGCTCAATGAAGCAACATATAGCATATTTGAGATAGAATAATCATTTGATATTGCCACTTTGCTCAATCCTTTAACCTTGACCTTTGAATTATCTCCAAATATGATTCTTTCTTGTCCATCTACTTCTTCATCTAGTGAGGTGAACATACGAGGATCACCGGTCATATGTTGTGTGCAATCACTATCAATAAGCTAATGACTTCCACCGGTCTTGTAGTTCACCTACACACAAGAGATCAAGCTTTAGGAACCCAAACTTATTGAGGGCTCTTCACCTTCTCAACACCAAGTGACTTTGCAACCCAAATTTTCTTAGGCCTATTCTTGTTTGGAGGTCCTAAAAACATAACTTTCATCTTTCTACTAGAATCCTTTCTAAGCATGTAATGAGCATTGAAGGCAAAAGGTATAGCATGCTTAGGGGGTTGTGGTGGTGGAGTTTGGCACTCATGGGTAAAGTGGCCTTCTTGTCCACACTCAAAACACTTCTTTGGCTTTAGCTTTTGTTGTTGTTGAGCTTGAGCCTTCTTCTCTTTGTTTGCCATATACCCAATGCCACTTCTATCCATCTTCATGATGGTGTTCATTAGTAGCTCACTTTGAAGATGCTTACCTCTTGTGAACTTACTCAATCCAATCTTGAGATGCTCTTTCTTCAACTTGAGCTTCTTGTTCTCTTCCTTGAGAGCATCATTATTTTTCTTTTGCTTGAGCTTCTTGTTCTCTTCTTTGAGCTTCTCAATCTCAAGAGTTAAGTCACCATCATGATCACTAGTTTCAAGCACTATAGTGTTGGTGGTCTTGAGCTCTTCAAGATCTTTCTTGAGCTTGTCATTGTCATTCTTGAGCTTGACAAACTCATCATAATCATCGGCCTCAACCACTTGCTTGCCCTTGCTACTAGAACTTTGCTCAATGCTCTCAATGGTCAAATCATCACATGATGTAGTTGAAAGCATCTAGGCCCCTTGTTGGGTTTCGGTGATTAATGACAATACAAGATTACTATAACTAATGTGTGTTTTGCAGAGGCAATTAAGTTAGGTCATGGTAATGGAGATCGATTGGGCAATCAAGGTGGTCATGCCCCTACGATGGAAATCATTTTGGTTTTCAAAGGATGGATGATAAGGTTAAGGATGACTAGTTCTAAGTGTCGATTGAAGTTGGAGTGACACTTAGAGTAGTTTAGGACTTTGTTTTTCCTTTGGCCATACTATTAAGGGGGGTATGGATGGGTAGCTTGACCTATGTGAGTCTAGTGAGTTAGGTGTAGTGCACACTTGTTAAAATTAGCACTAGGTAGCTCTACAATAGCCCTATGATCCTATGGAGCAAACTTCATTCACATATGTTCGAAAGTTGGAAGTGAATGGAGGGTCAAATGTTGATCGGACACTGGCTCCGGTGCGACCGGACGCTGGCCACAGGGTCCGGTTAGTACATTTGAACAAGGTGATTGCGTTCGGTGTGACCGGACGTTGGAGGGGTCAAGTGACCAGACGCTGAGAGGCAGCGTCCGGTCGAGTCCAATAAGGTTCCAGAGAAGGAAATCTGCGACTAGATGCGTCCGATCAATACTGACCGGATCCTGAGGATCCAGCGTCCGGTCGAGTACAGTAAGCATCCAGTGAGGGTTTAATGCGACCGGACGCGTTCGGTCAGTGGTGATCGGACCCTGCCAGTGTCTGGTCAACACTTAAACACTGGTGTGCGGGTTGAACTGACTGGAGCGTCCGGTCAACATGACCAGAGCGTCCGGTCAACATGACCGGAGCGTCCGGTCACCCCGTAGAAGCTCATAACGGTTTGTTTTTCAGGCTGCCTTATAAATAGAAGCTCCACTCGTGTGTGGAGTTACTTTTGCTCATTCCAACAGCTGATAAACACATTTGTGAGTGCCAAGAAGAGCAAGGTCCTAGTGAGGTGATTGAGATTCGTAAATCCAAGAGAGTAGCCTCATTAGTGAATCAAGAGTAGCAAAGTGTGCATCCACCATTCTCATTAGGCTTTGTGTTGTCAAGTGAGAGTTCGTGCTTGTTACTCTTGATGATCGCCATCACCTAGACGGCTTGGTGGTGATTGGGAGCTTGGTGATCACTCGGCGGAGCTTGTGGGTGACCCAACTCAATTTGTGAGCGGTTTTGGGTGATTCGCCGCGACGGAGTGTCGAAGAATCAACCCGTAGAGAGCACATTTATAAGGCAGCCTAAAAAACACATTTATAACCGTTATGAGCTTCTGCGGGGTGACCGGACGCTCAGGTCATGTTGACCGGACGCACCGGTCAGTTCAACCCGCATTCCAGTGATAATGTGTTGATCGGACGCTGGCAGGGTCCGATCACCACTGACCGGACGCGTCCGGTCGCATTAAACCCTCACTGGAACCTTACTGTACTCGACCGGACGCTGAACCCCCAGGGTCCGGTCAGCATTGACCGGACGCGTCCGGTCGTAGATTTCCTTCTCTGGAACCTTACTGGAGTCGACCGAATGCTTCCTCTCAGCGTTCGGTCACTTGACCTCTCCAGCGTCCAGTCGCACCGAACGCAATCTGCTTGATCAAATGAACTGACCGGACCCTGCGGCCAGCGTCCGGTCGCACCGGAGCCAGCGTCCGGTCAGCATTTGACCCTCCATTCACTTCCAACTCTCGATCATATGTGAATAAAGTTTGCTCCAAAGGATCATAGGGCTGTTGTGGAGCTACCTAGTGCTAGTTTTAATAAGTGTGCACCACACCTAACTCACTAGACTCACCTAGGTCAAGCTACCCATCCATATCCCCCTTAATAGTACGGCCAAAGGAAAAACAAAGTCCTAAACTACTCTAAGTGTCACTCCAACTCCAATCGACACTTAGAACTAGTCATCCTTAACCTTGTCGTCCATCCTTTGAAAACCAAAACGATTTCCATCGTAGGGGCATGACAACCTTGATTGCCCAATTGATCTCCATTACCATGACCTAGCTTAATTGCCTCTGCAAAACACATGTTAGTCATAGTAATCTTGTATTGTCATTAATCACCGAAACCCAAACAAGGGGCCTAGACGCTTTCAGCCACCATTGCTATTGATCTTCCATCTTCACCGCCACCATCGCCATCATCCTCTACACACCTATGCCTTATGGCCAAGGGTGAACGCAAGGTAACTAATAATGATGATAGTAGTGATGATGAGCAAGCTAGCAATGATGATAGTGATAGCGATGATGATGATTCACCTTCATATGATGATCTTGTCAAAATACTAAGAAAATACACTAAGATCATTAGAAAGAGTAGAGCTAAAAATGAAAAGCTTAATGCTAAAAATGATTCACTCTTAGCAAAGTGCGATACATTGGAAAAGGCTAATGATGAGCTTAGAGAAACTAATGATGCTATATCATCCAAACTCAAGGAGCTCAAATCTTCTAAGAAAGAGCTTAAAGATAAACATGATAAATTTGAGTGGGTGCACAATGAGCTCATCACTAGCCACAACAAGCTAAAAGATGAATATACCACTCTTAAGATCAATCATGATACTCTTGTTATTGCTCAAGAATTTTTATCAAATGAGCCACATGATGCTACTAACCATGTTGTGAAGATTGATATAGCTACATCATGTGATGATTTGATTGATGAGAGCATTGAGCAAGGATCTAGTGGCAAAGGCAAGCAAGTGGTTGAGTGCAATGACTATGATGAATATGTCAAGCTCAAGAACACAAATGAAAAGCTCATGAAAGATCTTGAAGAAATGAAAAGCCACAACACCATTGTGCTAGAAACTCTTGATCATGACAAAGAGTTGATCCTTGAGAATGAGAAGCTCAAAGAAGAAAACAAGAAGCTCAAGGAAGAGAAGAAAGATGATGCTCTAAAGGAAGAAAATAAGAAGCTCAAGTTGGAGAAAGAGCATCTCAAGATTGGGTTGAGCAAGTTTGCTAGAGGCAAGCACCTCCAAAGTGAGCTACTCATGAATACCGTCATGAAGATGGATAGAAGTGGCATTGGATATGTGGTGAGTGTAGAGAAGAAGAAGACTCAAGTTCAACAACAACAATCAAAGCCAAAGCCAAAGCCAAAGAGATGTTTTGAGTGTGGACAAGAAGGGCCATTTTTCTCATGAGTGCCAAACTCCACCGCCACAACCCTTGCCCAAGCATGCTAGACCCTTTGCCTTCAATGCTCACTACATGCTTAGAAAGGACTCTAGTTGAAAGATGAAAGTCATGTTCTTAGGACCCCCTAACAAGAATAGGCCTAAGAAGATTTGGGTGGCTAAGTCACTTGTTGAGAAGGTGAAGGGCCCTCAACAAGTTTGGATTCCTAAAGCTTGAATCTCTTGTGTGTAGGTGAACTACAAGACCGGTGGAAGTTATTGGGTTATTGATAGTGGTTGCACTCAACATATGACTAATGATCCTCGTATGTTCACCTCACTAGATGAAGAGTTAGATGGACAAGAGAAAATAACATTTAGAGATAACTCAAAGGGCAAAGTTAAAGGATTAGGCAAAGTGGCAATATCAAATGATCATTCCATCTCCAATGTGCTATATGTTGCCTCATTGAGCTTCAACTTGCTATCTGTTGGACAATTGTGTGATCTTGGCTTCCAATGCTTGTTCACCGAGACGGAGGTTGTTGTGTCCAAGGTAGATGATAATCAAGTGATATTCAATGGATTTAGATACAACAACTTATATCTAGTGGACTTTACCTTCGAAGATGCAAATTTGAAGACTTGCCTATTCACCAAAACAACACTTGGGTGGCTATGGCATAGAAGACTTGCTCATGTTGGTATGAGTTCACTCAAGAAGCTTATGAAGAATGATTTGGTGAGAGGGTTGAAGGATGTGAAGTTTGAAAAGGACAAGCTTTGTAGTGCATGTCAAGCCGGCAAGCAAGTTGCAAATACTCATCCAACCAAAGCTTTCATGTCAACCACAAGAGTGCTAGAACTCCTACACATGGATTTATTTGGACCAACAACATACAAGAGTTTAGGAGGGAATCTCTATTGTCTTGTGATTGTTGATGAGTATTCAAGGTATACATGGGTATTCTTCCTTCATGACAAATCCGAAGTTGCATCTTGCTTCAAGAAGTTTGCCAAGAGAGCTCAAAATAAATTTGAAGTGAAGCTCAAGAAGATAAGAAGTGACAATAGAAAAGAATTTGACAACACAAATATTGAAGCTTATTGTGATGAAGTTGGGATCAAGCATGAAGTCTCCGTAACTTATACTTCTCAACAAAATAGTGTAGTTGAGAGAAAGAACTAGACTTTGATCACTCTTGCAAGGACAATGCTAGATGAGTACAACACCCCCGAAGTTCTATGGGCAGAAGCAATCAACACCGCATGCTATGCATCAAACCGCCTATTCTTTCAAAAGTTCCTTGGCAAGATACTTTATGAGTTGCTCAATGGGAAGAAGCCGGACGTCTCCTTCTTTAGGGTGTTTGGTTGTAAATGCTACATCTACAAGAAGCGGCAACACCTAGGGAAGTTCCAAAGACATTGTGATATTGGTTTTCTTGTTGGTTACTCATCAAAGTCCAAAGCATATAGAGTATTTAATCATGCCACCGGCTTGGTTGAAGAAACATATGATGTGGAATTTGATGAATCTAACGGCTCCCAAGGAGCACGTGAGAATCTTGATGATGTAGGTGATGAACCATTGAGGGAGGCTATAAAGAACATTCTGGTTGGAGATATCAAGCCTAAAGATGACAAAGATGATGTACAAGTGATTGATCCACCTTCTTCATCAAATGTGCCACAAGATGGTAAAAAAGATGGGAGAGTAGAAAATGAAGATACTCATATCTCCCATGAGCAAATGGTGGTACAAGCACAAGATGTTAATGCTCCACAACCTCCTCCTCAAGTGGTCAATAGAAGAAATACACCTCTCCTATAAGATCATCCACAAGATCTCATCATAGAGAGTCCATCAAAGGGTGTAATAACTCGATCTCAAAAACTTGCTTCATTTATTGGTCATCACTCTTTTGTCTCTTGCTATGAGCCTACCAAGGTAGAAGAAGCTCTTAAAGATCCGGATTGGATCAATGCCATGCATGAAGAGTTGAATAACTTCACTCGCAATGAAGTTTGAACTCTTGAAGAGCGACCAAAAGGTGCAAGAGTCATTGAAACAAAGTGGATGTTCCGCAACAAGCAAGATAATCAAGGTGTTGTTGTGAGGAACAAGGCAAGACTAGTTGCAAAGGGGTTCTCTCAAGTTGAAGGTTTGGATTTTGGAGAGACCTTTGCACCGGTTGCATGATTAGAAGCCATCCATATCCTTCCTGCATATGCATCACATCATGAAATGAAACTATATCAAATGGATGTGAAAAGTGCATTTTTAAATGGCTTTATTAATGAACTAGTCTATGTTGATCAACCTCCCGGGTTTGAAGACCCTAGATATCCTAATCATGTTTATAGGTTGTCCAAGGCACTATATGGGCTTAAGCAAGCCCCAAGAGCTTGGTATGAGCGCCTTCGGGACTTCCTCATTGAGAAGGGCTTCACTATTGGGAAGGTAGACACCACACTATTCACCAAGAAGTTTGATGGGCATATCTTCATTTGTCAAGTATATGTTGATGATATCATCTTTGGATCATCAAATGAAGACTCATGCAAAGAATTTGGTGAATTGATGTTGAAGGAGTTCAAGATGTCCATGATTGGTGAGCTTACATTCTTTCTTGGTTTTCAAGTCAAGCAAATGAAAGAAGGTATCTTTATCTCTCAAGAGAAATACACAAAATATCTTCTCAAGAGATTCAAGATGGATGAATGTAAGCCAATCAAGACACCAATGCCTACCATCGGACATCTCAACCTAGATGAGGGAGGTAACCCGGTTGATCAAACTCTCTACCGTTCTATGATTGGTAGCTTGTTATATTTAACTGCATCTAGGTCCGACATCATGTTTAGTGTGTGTATGTGTGCTAGATTTCAAGCTAATCCTAAGGAAACACATTTAATTGCCGTAAAAAGAATCCTTAGGTATCTTAAGCACACACCAAGCATTGACCTTTGGTATCCCAAAGGAGCTATATTTGAATTAGTTGGCTATTCCGATTTAGATTATGCCGGTTGCGAAGTTGATAGAAAGAGCACATCCGGAGGGTGCCATTTGCTTGGTAGATCACTTGTGTCTTGGTCCTCCAAGAAACAAAATAGTGTGGCTTTGTCCACCGCCGAAGCGGAATACATTGCCGTGGGTGCTTGTTGTGCACAAATTTTATACATGAAACAAACTTTGCTAGACTATGGTGTAGTTCTAGAAAAGGTACCTCTTTTGCGCGACAATGAAAGTGTGGTAAAACTTGCAAATAATCCGGTTCAACACTCTCTCACCAAGCACATAGATATCCGCCATCACTTTCTAAGAGATCATGTTGCTAAAAATGATATATCACTAGAAGGTGTAAGAACCGAAGATCAATTAGCGGATATCTTTACTAAACCGCTAGATGAGGCTACATTTTGTAGATTACGGAATGAGCTCAATGTACTTGATTTTAGTAACTTCACTAAAAATTGAGCTTGTGTTGTCCCTTGCATTCATTGTAATATACAACATGTTTGATTTTTGGTAATGCATATAGGGCTTGTATAACATGGTTAAGATAACCGCCGAAAAGCGTGTGAAGAAGCTTAACCTTGGATCAAACTTGACAAGCAACTAGATTTACTTACAAAGTATTGCATATGCATGGATGTTGTTTTGTCGTTTTATTCCATTTGCCCTCTTATTGCCTATTTTCTTAAAATGAATTATAGCCTAAGGCAAAATATTTTGAAAAACTTGAGGGTTTGAGAGAGGTCACTCACATCAGTCACAATTGGTGTTTATTTGGATCTTATTTATGTTGGGACCTGATTGGGAACAGGCAGTGCGGAGGAACATTGAAGATTTGCTGGAAAAGAGTGACCGGACGCTGCACCGGACTCTGCTGTCCAGCGTCCGGTCAGTTCACAGGAGGTGAACAAAAGCTGAAGGAGTGACCGGACTCTACATTTGAGCGTCCGGTCAGGAAGGGTTCCAGCGTCCGGTCGATCTACATGGAGTTCAAGGCAACTGACCGGACCCTGCCTGCGTCCGGTCATGGACCACCGGACGTGTCCGGTCATGATTCTAGAGGAATTGGACCTCTCTGGAATTGACCAGACACAGGGTGGTAGCGTCCGGTCGCTACCACCAGAGCGTCCGGTCAGTAGATCTTGTGTGGCTTTAGGACTCTTTTTCGGTTTCCTTTCTTATCGCGTTGGGGGACCTATTTAATCACGCGTGTCGTCCTTGCCGACCTATTCCGCCGCCGCCAAGCCCTAATCGCCAACGAGCTCCATCGCCCACCGCGTCCGCAAGCCTCCCGTGCGCCTCCCATGCCCTTACTGCCATTCAGCTCCACGCGCCGCCCGCTCTACATAGCCCGCACCAAGCACCTCACCACGCCATCTTTAGTCACCCGCGCGCGCCGCCGCGGCGTCAGCGCCTCCCTATGTCGCGCAAGCCCTAGCGCCGCTTCATTGCCGAGCAACGAGCGCCACTGAGTCACCGTGTAGAGCACCATGGCCATCCACTTCTCGCGCGCCTGCCGTGCTCCCTTGCCGCCGAGTCACTGCAAAGCTCTCATAGCATCAGGCCACCGATTCATCGAAGTGGTTCGCAACCCTAACCCTAGCCGGTTCCGAAGGTTCCCCGCGTGACGTCTCTTCTTTTCTCGGATTGTCGGTTCGTCAGGTAGCAAGCCAGTCGCTTCAATTTCACATCTAAATTGCTTACTCTCATAGGGTTTCGTATCTTTTAGATATATCATATTTACTCTTATATCCATCTATTCCATCGTGCAGCGAGTCGGTGTCGTTGAGGTGATAGGTGCAGTTGTCAGTTAACTCGGAGCCAAGCTCGTGAGTACGGATCGAGGCCAAGCCTCAAAAGTGTCAGTGGACAGTTGATCTTGTTAGCAGCAGTTTTTCTCTTGTCAGATCAGATGGCTCGCACCAAGAATGTTGGTGGTGGTCCAGGAGATGACGATTGGAGGCCCCCGCCTCATTTGCCCGCAGGAACAAAAGGCAAGGCGACGAAGCAGGTTACATCTAAGAAGCACAAGTACCCCGACGTAGAGACAGCGAGAGCAGCAGCAGTCGCTGAGGCCGTAGAGCGTGCCGAGAGAGGTGGTGCTCGCAGTGGTGTTGTCATTGTAGATTAGCAGCTTACACCAGCACAGAGGGCAGCAGTCGAGGAGGCTGAGCATCATCATGGTGGTCCACCTAGGACTGTCATGATGGCAGGACGTCGTCTAGCTATTGAGGAGCCTCAGCCTCAGGGGGAGTCCCAACAGGAGCCACAACAGTAGCCCCTACCAGTAGAGCTTCAGCCAGCTCAGGAGACTCAGGAGGGCCAGTAGGCCGAGGAGGCCGATGAGACCAAGCAGGCACCCTAGCTACGCCACTCTGGTCGTACCTGTGTTCTAGTCTCACTGAGGCCACTAACACAGTGTAGGGGATCGCGTCCACCGCCTAGACCACAGGGTCTGCCTCTAGTAGTACATCTTGACTTGAGGGCCACCACGGCCAGGCAGGTTCGGTAGCTAAGATTTGTAGAGTTTGAGGTGTGGTTTCCTCCGAGGAGGGATGAGAGAGCAGCAGAGGGTTTCTACACGCCACTGCAGGAGGATTTCTACAATGCTTATCTCAACAGTGGGGCAGTGTTCAGATCTCAGAGAGTCTGTAGTATTGAGGCTATTGTGGCAGCAGCCGGAGAGCATATTTGCCCTTACTTATCATATTTGCCAGGGCTGATAGATCTGATTGGCCAGATAGGATTGTATGTACCATCTTGGGTTCGGCAGTTCTATGCTTCGCTCTACGTTGACCCGCAGCATAACTTCATACACTTTGCATTCAGAGGCAGAGACTACAAGGTGATGAGTTTTAGGGCCAGGGAGATACTGAGGCTACAAGAGCAGCCTGTTAGGTTACATGAGGTATGTTATGGACAACAGGAGCCTCCCAGGCGTCCTCATGGAGGTTTAGTGCCCCCTACTGATCTTGTGCGACATTGCTTCAAGGAGCCCTTTGGTGAGGGGTTGAGGAGGAACCCCAGTGACCTTACTCCTATAGCTCGAGTGCTAGAGGCTATCATCAGGAGGACACTACTTCCCAAGTTGGGATACAGAGAGGGTCTAACTCGCCTACAGCTTTGGCTCCTCAATGCCCTGATGCAGCAGACCGTGTTCGGCATTTGGGACCTCCTTCTATCAGAGATGGAGGATACTATAGCTGAGGGCTTCAAGGGTCGCAGGCAGCTTCTGTATGCACATTGGATCACTTTCCTGATGCTTAAGGCTGTGCAGGTTAGGACCCTAGAGATGGTTGCTGAGTACAAAGGTGCCACCACAGAGTTTCTAGCTTATAACATGGCACAGAGGATCAAGCACAGCACACCATAGGCACCCACTCAGCCTAGCCATCGTCCAGATGTTCCAGAGTCAGTAGCTCAGCAGGACGAGATTATTAGAGGCATAGCTGCTACTGAGGAGGAGCAGCTTGAGGCACAGCAGGAGGTGACAGAGTCTAGTGACAGTTCGGATGATGACTACCGGCCCATTCCTCAGATGCCTCCATGCAGACACGATGCAGAGGCCGACAGTTCTAGCTCAGCTCCACCTACACCGTAGACGGGCCCTGCTTTGATTGCTATTCTTGAGCGGATGTAGTAGGATCAGGCACGACAGGCTTAGGAGATAGCTGCAAACTTTGCATAGTTTCAGGCTCGTCAGGACGAGTTCCAACGACAATAGTAGATCCTCCAGCAGCAGCAGCAGATGCATCAGCAGCAGTTACTCATGCAGCAGTAGCTTATGGGATTTATGCAGCATGTAGTAACAGCACTTGGGGCTCCACTGCCATAGCCTTCACCCCAGCTTGCTCAACCTATCACCACTTCGATGACTCTAGCAGTATAGCCCAGTGGGCTTCAGAGTCAGGGACAGCCTCTAGCTCTATTTGCCTCTCCCATAGTACAGGTGTCCCAGTGGTTATCCTCACTAGTAGTAGCCCCGTAGTTCACACCATATCATACGGGCTTCTCACCGAACCAGTCATCCTCGCTATTTGTGCCTGACATGTCAGTCTTTAGGAGTCTTGGAGCATCTTTCAGTGAGTTGATAGGCATGCCTACACTGCCACATATGCATACCACCAGTCCTTCTACAGCAGCCCCTGTCGCCGTGACTACTTAGAGGCTCCCTTCGTCTGTCGCTTCTTCAGATCCTACGACAGACGTACCAGCAGCATCACCGGCCGCACCTGCCCTAGCTCAGACCCAGACTGCTTCAGAGACACTTCTAGCAATAGAGGGTCAGTCAGTACAGAGCTCAGGGTCAAATGATGATGGCGCCTAGTTTCATCTTGCCCCTTGTTGGGTTTTGGTAATTAATGACAATACAAGATTACTATGACTAACGTGTGTTTTGCAGAGGCAATTAAGTTAGGTCATGGTAATGGAGATCGATTGGGCAATCAAGGTGGTCATGCCCCTACAATGGAAATCGTTTTGGTTTTCAAAGGATGGACGACAAGGTTAAGGATGACTAGTTCTAAGTGTCGATTGGAGTTGGAGTGACACTTAGAGTAGTTTAGGACTTTGTTTTTCCTTTGGTCGTACTATTAAGGGGGGTATGGATGGGTAGCTTGACCTATGTGAGTCTAGTGAGTTAGGTGTGGTGCACACTTGTTAAAACTAGCACTAGGTAGCTCCACAACAGCCCTATGATCCTATAGAGCAAACTTCATTCACATATGTTCGAAAGTTAGAAGTGAATGGAGGGTCAAATGCTGACCGAACGCTGGCTCCAGTGCGATCAGAGGCTGGCCATAGGGTTCAGTCAGTACATTTGATCAAGGTGATTGTGTTCGGTGCGACCGGATGCTGGAGGGGTCAAGTGACCGGACGCTGAGAGGCAGCATCCGGTCGAGTCCAGTAAGGTTCTAGAGAAGGAAATCTGCGACCGGACGCGTCCGGTCAATACTGACCGGACCCTGAGGATCTAGTGTCCGGTCGAGTACAGTAAGCATCCAGTGAGGGTTTAATGCGACTGGACGCTTCCGGTCAGTGGTGATCGGTCAACACTTAAACGCTGGTGTGCGGGTTGAACTGATTGGAGCGTCCGGTCAACATGACCGGAGCGTCCGATCACTCCGCAGAAGCTCATAACGGTTCGTTTTTTAGGCTGCCTTATAAATAGAAGCTCCACTCGTGTGTGGAGTTACTTTTGCTCATTCCAACAGCTGAGAAACACGTTTGTGAGTGCCAAGAAGAGCAAGGTCCTAGTGAGGTGATTGAGATTCGTGAATCCAAGAGAGTAGCCTCATTAGTGAATCAAGAGTAGCAAAGTATGCATCCACCATTCTCATTAGGCTTCGCGTGGTCAAGTGAGAGTTCGTGCTTGTTACTCTTGGTGATCGCCATCACCTAGACGCCTTGGTGGTGATTGGGAGCTTGGTGATCACCTGGCGGAGCTTGTGGGTGGCCCAACTCAAGTTGTGAGCGGTTTTGGGTGATTCGCCGCGACGGAGTGTCGAAGAATCAACCTGTAGAGAGCACTTGATCCTTACGCGGATCAAGAGGGAGCTACACCCTTGCGCGGGTGCTCCAACGAGGACTAGTGGGGAGTGGCGACTCTCCGATACCTCGGCAAAACATCGCCGCGTTTCTCTCTCTATTTACTTTGAGCATTTACTTTGAGCATTTACTTTGAGCAATTCAATACTTGTCTTTACATTCATAGAATTGCCATGCTAGAGTAAGTTTGGAACATAGTTTGGAAGTCCGTTGTGCGTTAGATTAATAGAAACACTTTTCTAGGCACAAGGGGTTAATCGGGCTAACCGTAGGATTTAATTATTGCAAGAAAATTTAGAATTAGCCCAATTCACCTCTCTCTTGGGCATCTTGATCCTTCCAATAGTTATATCAATCTTAACAACATTGTTAGTAGCATCATGTGGCTCATTAGATAGAAATTCTTGAGCAATGACAAGATTATCATGATTAATCTTAAGAGTAGTATATTCTTCTTTAAGCTTGTTGTGGCTAGTGATGAGCTCATTGTGCATCCTCTCAAGTTTATCATATTTATCTTTAAACTCTTTCTTAGAAGATTTGAGCTCCTTGAGCTTGGATGATATAACATCATTTGCTTCTCTAAGCTCAACACTAGCCTTTTCGGCTATATCACATTTTGCTAAAAGTGAATCACTCTTAGCTTCTAGTTTTTCATTCTTAGCTCTACTCTTTCTAATGATCTTAGTGTATTGATTTAGCAATTTAACAAGATCATCATAAGAAGGTGATTCATATTCATCATCATCACTATCGCTATCATCATTGCTAGCATGTTCATCACCACTACTATCATCATTTGATACCTTGGGATCACCCTTGGCCATAAGGCATAGGTGTGTAGGGGATGATGGCGGTGGTGGAGGTGAAGATGATGAAGAGTCAACAACAATGGCGGCCACTTTCTTGTTGTCACTATCATCATCGGATGAGCCACTAGATGAATCAATGTCCGTGAGCCAATCACCGACGATGTATACCTTTCCACTTTTCTTCTTCTTGTGGAAGTCCTTTTTCTTGCCATCTCTCTTCTTGTATGGCTTGTTTTTCTTCTTCTCATCTTCTTCTTCATTGCTTGAGTCATCTTTCTTGCCCTTGTACTTGTTCTTAAACTTGTCTTTCTTGGGCTTGGTGCATTGGTGTGCTAAATGACCAAGTTCTCCATAATTGTAGCAATCCATCTTAAAGATTGGCTTCCTTCTAGAGCTAGTGAAGAACTTCTTCTTCTTGCCATCAAACTTGATGCCACTCTTGTTGAGCTTCTTTAGCATCTTGGCGGTTCTTCTCACCATGAGAGCAAGACTTGCATCATCAATTTCATCATCACTTGAGCTCTCATACTCAAGCCTTGCTTTGTCCTTCTCTTGGCTAGCCTTGAATGCCAAGTCTTTCTTTCTTCTTGTTAGAGGATGAGCCATCTTGAGGTGTGATGTGCATGTACATCTCATGAGCATTGATCTTTCCCAAGATTTGTGTCGGTGTAGTGGTGGAAAGATCACCTTGATGAAGCACGGTCACAATATGCCCATATTTGTCAATGGGGAGGACACTCAAGATCTTTCTTACAATATCAGATGGTTGCATTTGAGTGAGTCCAAGCCCATTGACTTCCTCTACAAGAACATTCAAGCATGAGTACATTTTATTAGCACATTCTTTAGGAAGTATCTCAAAAGAGTTAAGCTATTTCATGACAAGATGATAGCGTTCCTCACGCTCACTCTTGGTTCCCTCATGGAGCGCACAAACGTCCAACCATAGTGCATGGGCGTCTTTGTGGTTCCTCACCCGATTGAACACATCTTTGCAAAGGCCTCTAAAGATGGTGTTTCGAGCCTTTGCATTCCATTTTTCATAATTCACCTCATCGCCTTGTAGGTGTGTAGCATCCCGAGGTTTTGGAAAGCCTTGTGAGGCAGCTCTAAGTATTCCAACATCTAGAGCTTCTAGATACGCCTCCATGTGGATTCTCCAACATGGAAAATCATCCCCCTCAAAGATAGGAGGAGGTTCATCCCCGTGAGACATCTTTGTCTAGGCGGTTAAGCCTAAATACGTGAGCATGAGGCTCTGATACCAATTGAAAGGATCAAGATGCCCAAGTGGGGGGTGAATTGGGCTAATTCTAAATTTCTTTTGCAATAATTAAGTCCTATGGTTAGCCCAATTAACCCCTTGTGGCTAGAAAGTGTTTCTATTGATCTACCACACAAAAATTTAGCAACCTATGTTCCAATCCTACTCTAGTATGGCAATTCTATCAATATAAATGATAAGAATTGAATTGCTTAAAGTAAATGCTCAAAGTAAAGAGAGAAGGAGGAATGCAGTGATATTTTGCCAAGGTATCGGAGAGTCGCCACTCCCCACTAGTCCTCGTTGGAGCACCCACGCAAGGGTGTAGCTCCCCCTTGATCCGTGCAAGGATCAAGTGCTCTCTACGGACTGATTCTTTGACACTCCGTCATGGCGAATCACCCACAACCTCTCACAACTTGAGTTGGGTCATCCACAAACTCTGTCGGATGATCACCAAGCTCCCAATCACCACCAAGCCGTCTAGGTGATGGCGATCACCAAGAGTAACAAGCATGAACTCTCACTTGACCACGACAAGCCTAATGAGAAGGGTGGATGCACACTTTGCTACTCTTACTTTCACTAATGAGGGCTCTCTTTGGGATTCTCAAATCTCAATCACCTCACTAGGACCTTGCTCTTCTTGGCACTCTCAAAGGTGTTTCTCGGCTGTTTGAATGAGCAAAAGTACCCCCACACACGAATGGAGGAAGTATTTATAACCATGGCTGAAAAATGAACTGTTATATGCCTCTGCGGGGTGACCAGACGCTCCGATCACGTTGACCGAATGCTTCGGTCAGTTTTCCCCGAACTCCAGTGTTTAAGATGTTACCGGAGGCTGGACAACGTCCAGTCAACACTGACCGGATGTGTCCGGTCGTAATTTTCCCTCTCTGGAACCTTACTGGAGTCGACCAGATGCTGGGACTCAGTGTCCGGTCACTTCACCTCTTAGCGTCTAGTCGCACCAGACGATTTCACCTTGATCAAATGAACTGATCAGACTCTGTGCCAGCGTCCGGTCACCCCGGAGCCAGTGTTCGGTCAGTATTTGACCCTCCATTCACTTCCAACTCTCGATCATATGTGAATGAAGTTTGCTCCAATGGATCTAAGGGCTTCTTAGGAGCTACCTAGTGCTAGATTTAGCAAGTGTGCACCACACCTAACTCACTAGACTCACCTAGGTCAAGCTACCCATCCATACCCCCTTAATAGTATGGCCAAAGGAAAAACAAAGTCCTAAACTACTTTAAGTGTCTCTTCCACTCCAATCGACACTTAGAAATAGTCCATCCTTAACCTTGTCGTTCATCCTTTGAAAACCGAAATGATTTCCATCGTAGGGGCATGACCATAATGATAGCCCCATCAATCTCCATTACCATGACCTAACTTAATTGCCTCTACAAAACACACGTTAGTCATAGTAATCACGTATTGTTATTAATCACCGAAACCCAACTAGGGGCCTAGATGCTTTCAACGCCTACCTGGTATTGAAGATGCCTTCACCTGCATGAGTTCTGGCCTTGCGGGCCAACCTCTCCATGGCCTTAGCCTACGAAACAGAGAGTCTCGCCCTCACCGAAGCCACCGACCTCTCCATCAAGATGGCCAGCATGGTCATCGACGCCAAGACAGTGCCCGTCGATGACCTAGAGATCCCAGCGCTGGAGCCTCCTCGTGCCTCCGCTAAGTCTAAGGAAATGAAGGAGGTCGGCCTCGGCCTCAATGACCCCACCAAGACCATCAAGATTGGGGCTCATCTTGACCCCAAATAGGAAAGCATGCTTGTCTCCTTTCTACGTGCCAACGCCGACGTGTTTGCTTGGAAACCTGCATACATGCCGAGGGTACCATGGGAGAAGATCAAGCACTCCTTGAATGTCTCACCGACCACCAAGCCGATCAAGCAGAAACTCTGATGATTCGTGCCAGACAAGAAGGAGGCTATTAGGGTAGAAATAAAATGGCTCCTAGCAGCCGGATTTATTAAGGAAGTGTATCATCCTGAGAGGTTAGCAAACCCAGTTCTTGTTCAAAAAAAGAATAAGCAATGGAGAATATGTGTTGATTACACCAATCTCAACAAACACTGCCCTAAAGACCCCTTCGGTCTACCTCGGATAGATGAGGTTGTAGACTCCACTGTTGGCTGTGAACTCTTCTCCTTCCTCGACTGTTACTTCGACTATCACCAGATATCTCTCAAAGAGGACGACCAGATCAAAACATTGTTCATCACGCCTTTTGGTGCGTATTGCTATACCACCATGTCTTTTGAACTCAAAAATACTAGGGTGACCTACCAAAGGGCCATCCAGATGTGCCTTGATCAATAGATAGGCTGCAACGTCGAAGCTTACATCGATGATGTGGTCGTCAAATCCAAAACCATCGACAGTCTCATTGCCGACCTCGAAGAAACGTTCGCCAACCTGAAAAGATACAGATGGCAAAGTGCATCTTTGGAGTTCCATCCGGCATACTCCTAGGCTACATCATCAGCGCCTGCGGTATCGAACCCAACTCTGACATGGTCTCCGCCATTACCAATATGAAACGGCCGACCTACGTAAAGGATATATAGAAGCTCACAGGGTGCATAGCTACTCTCAGCCGCTTTATATCATGCCTCGACGAAGAGGGACTACCGTTCTTCAAACTACTCAAGGCCTCTGAGCGCTTCTCCTAGTCGAAGGAGGCTAATATGGCCTTCGAGCAGCTCAAGTTGTTTTTAATGAAACCCCCGATCATGACGGTGCCTCAACTAGATGAAACCCTACTAATCTACATTGCTGCCACTTCTCGCATCATTAGCATAGCTATCATCGTCGAGCGCGTGGAAGTTGGACATGCCTATAAGGTGCAACGTCCGATCTACTTCATCAGTGAGGTTCTTAATGAGTCCAAAACTCGTTATCCTTAGGTTCAGAAGCTGTTATACGCCATTCTGGTCACGTTGCGCAAGCTCCGCCATTACTTCGAGTACTACAAGATCACCGTGGTCACCGAGTTCCCTTTGGGGACATCCTTCGTAACAAAGAGGCCAATGGCCGCATCATCAAGTGGGCAGTTGAGCTCGACACTTATTCCAAGAGCTGAGTGGACCATTAAGTCGTAGGCGCTGGCTGACTTCATCGCTGAGTGGACCGAGATCCAAGAGCCCATCCCCACTGCTTGCCCCGAGCACTGGATAATGTATTTCAATGGCGCCCTCAACATCAACGGTGTTGGTGCTGGCATTTTGTTTATTACTCTGACTAAGGACAAGCTCCGATACGTTCACCGAATTCATTTTCTAGCTTCCAACAATGCCGCGGAATATGATGCATGTCTCCACGGACTTTGTATAGTCGTCGAGCTCGACGTCAAATGCCTCATGGTATACAGAGACTCCGCGCTGGTCATCAACCAGGTCAACAAAGATTGGTCATGTTCCAGCGAGAAGATGGACGCATAGTACGCCGAGATTAGGAAACTCGAAGGAAAGTTCTACAATATCGAGTACCACCACGTGGTACGAGACCAAAATTAGCTCACCGACCACCTATCTAAGATAGACTCTTCTCGCACTATGATTCTACCTAGGGTTTTTGTTCAAGACCACTTTACGTCGTCTAATAAGGAAGAGAAGGAAGTTCAAGAAATCCCCCCAGACGAGCAGCTGGTGCTTACAGTACCTTCACCGGTCGTAGATTGGAGGGAACAGTTCATCAAGTACCTCACCAACACTGACATACCCACTAATAAGACCAAAACTGAATGCCTCATTTGTCACAGCAAGCATTATGTGCTGGTAGACGAGAAGTTAATGAGGAAAAGCGCCAAGAAAGAGATACTGCAAAAATGTATCACCCAAGAAGAGGGAGTGAAACTACTTCTTGAAATTCACTCTAGCTCCTGTGGCAATCACGCGACCTCCAGAAACCTAGTCGGCAAAGCTTTCCGAGCTGGTTTTTACTGGCCCACGGCCATCTTCGATACGGAAGACCTCATCTGATATTGTGAAGGATGTTAATTTTTCGCCAAGCAAATACACGTGCCGATGTAGGAATTGCAAACCATCCCAACTTCTTGGCCTTTTGCATGCTGGGGACTGGACATGATCGGGCCTTTCAAGCCTATGCCAGGTGATTTTCGGTACATATACGTCGCCATTGACAAGTTCTCCAAGTGGATCAAATACAAGCCACTTGTTTTGGCCACTGCAAAGAAGGTAGTCAAGCTCTTCGAAGATATCATCCATAGATTCGGTCTCCCGAACAGCATTATCACCGACCTCGAAACTACATTCACTGGTCACCATTTTGTGGACTTCTGCGAAGATCGATGCATCTCCATCAAATACGTCTCTGTTGCCCATCCTAGAGCCAATGGCCAGGTCGAACAGGCAAATGGCATGATCCTCAATACCCTCAAGAAGAGACTATACCAGAAACAGAAAAAGCATCCGAGCAGATGGCTCAAAGAGCTCCCAGCTATGGTCTGGGGACTGCACACTCAAGCTAGTCGCAACACCGATGTATCTCCATATTTTTGGTCTACTGTTCAGAGGCCATACTCCCTTTGGACATTGCCTTCCGAGCACCCAGGGTAGAGAATTATAATGAAGAGTAAGTCGTAGCTATTTGGATAGAGGACATTGATAGAGCCAAATAAGAACGCCTGATCACTTGCATCCGCATAGCCAAGTACCTAGAAGGCCTGTGAAGATACTACAATCGCAATATCAAAGGTCATTCCTTTGCGGTCGACGACCTCGTTATCCGTAGAAAGTAGAAAACCAAAGGAATGCACAAGCTCTCCTCCCCCGCCAAAGAGGTTACCCGACTAGGGCCTTACCGGCTATGTGACATGGAGGGAATCGATATCCCCAACTCATGGCACATCAAGCAGCTTATACGTTTCTATCATTGAAACACTCCAGATATGTACTCTTCACTTCATAATGAATAAAGTTTTTGTCGCCATAATTTGTCTCCATTATTTCTCCACTCCAGTTTAATCTCCATTTACGATTACTAGCTCCAAGTTACTCCTTAACAAGCTCCGACAATTATATGTGATCTCCATAAATGTTGTGCCCAGTTTCTCCATACTAAAATATCTTTAAGATATTCCGCCAACCATCGAGCAGCACACGTTATGTTCTGTGTTCTTTGGAGGAAATCCTGTCTCCGATCTCTCCCTACACGTGCTACGGGCTCCAGGGCTCTGCGTTATGGGTGGTCGGCTATGGTTCCTTGGTCATGTCTGTTCCTCCTACACGTGCACGAGCTCTAGCGCTCGATGTTATGGAATATGGGTTAGCCAAGGCCAAGAGCCCAGTAACGAACTAACTGCTCGGACACACCAGTAATGAACTAACTGCTCGGACGCTGCTTATACCATGTATAAACACGTTAGGGTTAACAACACATCTCTTTTTCACCACAAGCGCTAGCAAGCCACCCAAACACGCACATGTCATCTACTTACAACATTTATACAAATACACAAATGTTTGCTTAGGCCCTTGTGCATTTAACTCCCCTTTCCAGTTGTCCCATACAGGTTCCTCTCTACTCAAGTTATTGAGCTTGGCCCTCATCGTCTACCTCGCTGAATAGATCGACATCGTCGGCCAGCCTCTTCACCGCGTCCTCCACCTCATCTTTCAACTGCTCCTGCTTCGTCGCACCCATCCCTCTAGCGAATCTGGCCCCTATCGCTCGTAGATTGATGGTAGGGTAGTGAGACTAGACCACTGCCAGGGCATGTGTCATGATGGAGACAACGACATCTCAGTTGAAGCCTTTGAAGTTCTCCCACACCACCTTGCACCTGTCAATGATGGCGTCTAGACGAGGCCGTCTGTCATCGGGCTGAGGAGCTACCTCCATGTCGATAGTATTCCCCTCTAGATTTTTGCCTCTAGCTCCAGCACGTCGAATTGCGCCTTGGTTCTTCGATAGTATTCTACAGACACCAAAGGGCTTCGTCGAACAAAGAAATCATTTTAGCAACAACTCCGACCATGAACTACTCACCTTCTAGATCCTCGACTAGTTTCTTCGCTCACCTAGACGCCTCTTCCATCTCCTCTTGGAGTTGACCGACGACTTGACGCAAATGGTCGAGCTCTACATCTCGGTCTAAAAACGTAACGATCGATAGCAACATCATGACTGTTTGGCAATGCAGAACAAATTCACCGATCCATAGTACCTTTCTTCTATTCAAAGATGCTTTGTAGCTGCTCAGAGGTGCGCCCAGCTGCTTGGAGATGCTCTTCAGCTGCTCAGAGGTGCACTCTAGCTGCTCGGAGACAGTCTTCAACTACTCAGATAAGATGCCCTTTTGGTACTCAAGGTCCTTGGTGTTTGATTCAGCAAGATCCCTTTCGTGTTGGGCCCTCTAGACGTTCTTCTCCATCAGTTTCATCACCTCCTTCAGCTTCTCGTTCTCCTTGGCGAGGGGCTCCATCCTTTTGATCAACTACTGTCGTTGTGCAGTTCACGCTATGCCCTGCAAAGCACCAAGATTATAAAGGACCATAGTCTCCAACGCCAAAGACGAACACCGCTGACGTAATACTAACCTTAATTTGCTTCATAACTATGGAAAGGGTGGACCGTAGCCTCTTCACCTCCCTAGTGGTGTCCTCCTCTTCCACGACCACAACTTCCTCCCCTCGCTTGCGGAAGATACGGACGGTTTCAGATCATGATCCTTCACGCTCAATCTCCTCGACCTCGTCCTCTTCCTCCATAGCCGGTGGCACTCCCTAGGGGCTTGGTGGCCGCACAGAGTGATCGACCATGCCCTACGGCATCTCAGGACGCGCCGCCTGCTCCTTCGACGCTACCGTCCTCTACACCCCTAATTCCGGCATATCATCGGTAGCTCCTGCTCCTACCTTTGAAGACTCGGTGGCTCTAGCCATTCCTCCTAGCGTCTCCATCGACTTGCCCGTCGTTGTTGCCAACCGCTCTCCACCTCCAACTCCATAAGCAGTGGTGGTCGAATCCTCCACAAACTGATGAGCACTCAGGGACTCTAGGATAGAGTCTGCCCATAATGTCTCCCCCGGCTGCTCGCCAGTCTAGCCTAAAGGATTCAAATCCTTCACGCGCCCCGTTCTACATCAGATTAGCTCATCGGTCACCGCAACTATAAAAATCGGATAGCTACCGATCCCAAGGCAAAGATACTTACACATCAGCTTCCCGATAAATGGTTTTGAACCGGCACTGCCTCTCCAAGCACATAGGCACTGCTCTGGGGTCAACCCGTGTGTCCTGGGCTGGAGGTCCTGCGGCCCCCGCCATCGGCATCTCCTCTGCCTGCTACTCAGGGACTCCTTCCCCTCCCTTCGATTGCACCTCCGCATGCGTGTTGCGCGATGACGCTTTAGTGCTCGGAGGGGGAGCTATTGGAGCCCCGTCGTTGTCCAACCACTCAGATATCGCCGTACTCTACATCCGAGTGGTCTGACCGCCGCCAAATGAGATGTCGACTAGCTTGCGGGGAGCTACATCCACCGTTCTTCTCTTCTTTTGAGCCAGCTCATCTTTCGCCGCCCTTTTCTCCCAAACTTTCTTCGATACCGGGAGGACTCTCCTTCTGACCAGCACCTTCGCCTTTGGATTCGGATGAGGTGCTGATGGCACCTCCCTCTGGCTGAGTGGTCGGCCTGACATCCACTGCCTTCGACCAATCGCTCCTCAGCACGCTCGAGAAGTACGTCGCCCATTCCTACTAATGGATCTTTCCATAAATGAATCAGTCCACTGCTCAGCACCGGCACAGGATAAAAAGCACGAGGAAGAATAGTCGAGATTTTTACCTGAGGAGGTGGGTTCGTGCAGTTGAAGGGTTTCGTTTGCCCTAGCACGGTGTATGACATGTTTGGAGCAAATAGTTCAGCCGCCCGGTGCAACACAACTTTCTTTGTTAGATTCTTTGTCCTCTCCTGGGTGCCGTCAGTATCTCTTTGAAGTCAAAGCCCACGGGGCCCTCTCCTTGCAGGGCTGGACGCGACGCAGTATGAAGTTCACTGCCACTACCACTCCGCTCATCTTCATGCTCCTTATTAGCTCAAGGAGCTATTTCACCTGTTCCATATCGGCACTGGTCGGTTTCTCCGACCAGCTCCTTTGATTCTCTGGAATCTTTTCGACATCGCATCGGATGGCAGGATCACTTTGCTTCATATAGAACCACCTAGTATTCCATGCCTTCAGCGAGGTATTTAGTGGCACATGAATGTATTCGCCCGCCATCTCATCGTGGAGCTATAGATACATACCGCCGACAACTTTGGAACCGCCCCCTCCTTTCTTCTTCAGTCAGAAAAAGTGTCGAAAGAAACTGAAATGGGGAAGAATGCCAAGATACACCTCGTAGAAGTGGATAAACACAAAAATATGCAAAATAGTGTTTGCATGAAGATTACACAAGCTCACTCCCCAATACTCCAACAGATCCCGCAAGAAAGGATGTACAGGAACCCTTAATCCACGCCAGAAATAATCTTTGAATACAATGATTTTGTTGGTGTGTGGCATCGGATAGGGCTCACCGTCGGCCGAATGCCATCCGGCGGTAACACGGTCAGGAAGAACGCCTGCCTCCACCATCTCATTGAGCTCCGTCTCCCCCGTGAGTGACGGTACCCATTCCTTATCACGACTCGTCCCGACGGCCGTCTTCTTCGCGTTACCACCTCCCCTCTTCGACGCCATCCCTCAAAACTGGAGTACGTGTGAATGCGAATGGGGGAGCGCGAGGGCAAGGAGGAAGACGAAGTGGTAGAGTGGCAAAGGTGGGAGTGCGGAGTGCGGCGATGCAGTAACAAAGACACCCTCCCCACTTTTTGCATTCAAGGGTTTTTGGGAAACCACACCATGCCGATTTACGCCTTTCGGAATTCCCCAAAGCGACGTGCTGGGCCGTTATCTGGGCTTCCGCGCAACTGCGGCCCATATCGCCCATTTTTCGACGCAACTTGGTACTGCACACCGAATATTCACCGACCTCTCCGTAATACCATGAAGGCTCAGCAATTTCTATTGTATAGTCATTGCTCTGGTTTTTCTCCATGATTTGAGTAATCGACACTTCTTGATTTATCCGAGATTTTCACTTGTGGCTCGGGGACTACGTCATCATTATGATTTGGTTTCTCACCATACTAGAGATGTTTTTGGTTACTGTTATTTCTGACCCTGGCACCACGTGACCACGTCACCCACTGTCAGGCTCGGAGACTAAGTGGGTACACTTCACCATGCGATGAATATGCGCTTTTCATTTCAGGGCTCAGCCCGTGGACTGGTTGTCTGCTCGGCTGGTCTTATGCCTTTCTTCTACTTTCTAGACCCTGACACCACGTGATCATGTCACCTACTATCAGGCTCGGAGACTAAGTGGGCACACTTCATCTTGCGGTGGGTGTGTTTTCTTTAATCTGGAAGACTCCGTGCCTCCTGAAGTTGAAGAAGATTATCTCCCTTTCTCGTGGTCGGACTCTAAGTGGGCACACTTGGTTCACAGCGAGGAAATTTTCGATTTTGAACTTGAACTCCTTACATCCTTTTGGCAAACCTTACTTGGGTAAGTCCGTGCTCGGCCGGACAATTAAGTTGGTCGGTTACGATCCACAACTGCTCGGCGATTCATTAGGGTGGTCAGACCATGAGTCTGACTGCTCGGCTTTGTTTACACCTGCTCGAGTAAGCTCAAGATGGTGTTGCACAACGGATGCAAGGCGCTCGGGGACTAGTTGTGGGGGGTACGATCCCAGATACCCACGACAGACTACATGGGCTGCGCCTCCAAGGGTGGTCCAGCCCACAAGACGAAGCCTTGCGGAACACGGCGCTGCTCGGCGCGCCCCGCAAGACGTCAAGGGTGATATCCTGAAGATGCTACGAGATATTTTCGGATATGTTCGATCCCATGATTCTTGTGATCTGTTATTACTTACCGGTTATCTTCTAGATCTAACCGACTTATAACCCTACCCCCGGCTATATAAGGCGGGTAGGGGACCTCCTCAAAACACACGTAATATTATACGATAGCCAATATAAACCGACAGACCACAGGAGTAAGGTATTACGTCGTGCTGACGACCTGAACCTGTCTAACTTTTGTGTCTCTGTTGCCTTCTTGTTCTTGATTATGCGCACCACTGCAGATCAATCTACCTTCGCGGGATACCCCTCAGAGGAGTGCCGACGATATTCTGTCGACAGTCTTTGTGACTGGATACTATATGTTTTTGGGTATCACCAGATAGATGATTACTTTAGAGTTTTTTTAGGTGTAGAGAAGAGATTATTGGTATCAATCATGGAACTCATTATATGGATTGAATATTTAAATTTGACTTATGGGGAAAAAATGATAGTTGCTCATCTATGGTAAAAGAAAATTTTTAGATAGGCACGTATGCACCATAGGTGCATGTCCAGTTGTCCACTAGTTCGTAATACAGCCTGGCATATATTGGCCATTACAAACTGGAGAAGAAAAATCGTGCGGTTGGATCCGTGTTTCCGGAGGGCGCGGAGGCGGTGGATGATCGTGTTGGGCATCTGATGGAACCACCTTTTTTTCAATTCAAAATCAAAATTTCAAAATTTCAGCGAGGCGCCCGACGCAGCCGATCCGTCGTCCATGGAGTTGACGATCAGGTTGCCAGGACGCTAAGCCCTATCCGGAGATGAGAGAGAGGGAAAGGAAACGTATTAGCCTAGTTTTTTTTTTTTTTTGGAATATATATTAAGAGGTAGGAAAGTATATCCACGCTCCCGCCCACGGAAACGTATACAGCATGCGATGCATGCATATCCACTCCCTCCACCCTCTCCCTTGCCATATTTGCGGTTACCCGAACACAGCATGCAATCCAGCCCATGATCGCCGCCGCCGCCGCCTCCTCCTCGTCCTCCCCTTCTGAGGAGCCGCGCATATAAATTGACGCACGAACCCCCAGCCGGGTCCGTGCGTTGCAAGATATATTCCGATCCTAGCTAACACCGCCGCTTCGAATTCGAATGATGGGGGAGGCTTCCGAGGCCGCCGTGGCGCTCCACGCAGGAGGGGAGGACGGCGGCGCCTGCGCCACCGGAGGTTGTTGGGTATCCGGGAGTACAGGGTCGTCGGTGTCGTCGGGGATCGGGACGGCGTCCGCCAGCGGGTCGTCCTCTTCGCTCTTCTCATCGACGACGACGTGGAGCGTGGGTGACGGAGAGGAGGACGGAGACGGCGCGACGTCGTCGTCCCGACCGGCGGGTCGTCGTCACTTCTCGTCCTTGTCTTCATTGTCCTCCTCGACGTCGTCAGAGTCGGAAGCGTCGCAGATGAACGGGGCCGCCGGCGGGCCGCTCTACGGGATGTTGACGATGCAGGATCATCTCCCGGCTCTCAGGTACACGCGCGCCTCAAATCTACGATCTAGATGATCATATAAGCAGTGCTTTGCTATAGATCGATGGAGAACTGAAAATAGGTGAATTGAAAAAAAAATGCAATAGCTGTTTAACAAAATGAAACGGATTTCTGATCAATATTCAGTCTTCAGATTTCCTTCAGAGCTCATGTAAATATATAGGTTTGAACTCGATCACGCACACCTACCTATGTGTTGCAACTGAAACTACACCAATTCCTATGCAAAAACGAGTCCAAATGAAACAGTTTGAGCAAGATGACTGCAAATTCTATTGACCATCCATCATCAAGTTGCAAAGTGCTAGCAAACTGAAACTAGTCTGAATATCTTGCTTCGTGCCTGTTCATGCCTGCAACATGATCTCTGACAGTTAAACCACACTTCCTCAGAACAGGGCTATCTAAGTACTACCAGGGGAGGTCCGAGTCCTTCACATCGCTAGCCGATGTCATCTGCGTGGAGGACCTCGCAAAGAAGACCACCCCGTACATCAGGAGGCCGAAGGCGTCCAGACGTCACGCTGCAACGCTGGGTGTGAAGAACAGGTTGTCAAAGACAGTAGCAAAGAAAGAGCCGAGGGGGAGGAAACTAGCTGCGTCTGAATGCCAGGGCAAGCTGTACAGATGCTAGGTCACGCTCACGCAAATGTAATAAGTACTTCTGCATGAGTTAGAATACCATCGATTGGTGGCCTCCCTATCTTCCTTCGTCAGTAGAGCTTTCTGCGATTGAAGTTTTCAGTTTTCTGTTTACTTCTCATGTCAATAGTGATAAATCCTGTGTCTCCGCTTGACTGGTCTAAAGGTGAACTGATATGGCTGCTAAAGGCATAATCTGGGTCAACACTCAACAACAATACAATATCTATCATTTGGTTCCACTGTAAATCCTACAGAAAAACGATACAAAAATTGCCAAAAGAACAAACATTATATCTGAATGTACACAATTTTTAAAACATAACTGAAATTTCATCTGTTTCAGATTTGAACCAAGAGTCTTTAAAATTTGCATTGCCACAAATGCTTTCAATAGTGTGGGAAAAGATGTGTAATTACAAATCATCAAAGGGCAGATTCAATGGCCCCAAGCCCCAGTTGAATTTCAATATGCTTGAAGATAAAATCCAAATTTATGTCCAGAGTGATGTCTAACAAAAGCAGTTTCAGAGCGAGACCATAACGATGCTATGAACGCCCTACGAAAACCTGAGCCTTCACTGCTCTAACAATAAAATCAGCTGATGAAGTACATTGGGTTTGGGAGCTTGAAGGATCTCGTTGCCATTGGTGATCCTATCAAATCACTCCACTGGTCCCCTGAGTTCCCAAGTATCTTGAAACCTTCAGCTTCCATTGCTGCTCTTCTCTCTGATTTGTACTGCACAGCGGTCTTGCCAATATCAGATGGTTGCCTGCAGCAAGAATATGCTTAGATTAATAACTGAGCTGGCGATTGATATACATTGAGCTAGTGATTACGTAATAACAACTCCTAGGTGCAGATGTCCTGAGGAAAATCTGCAGTAACAAAACTACAAAATGTGAAAAGGAAACATAGTAGAAAACAACTTTTAGCCATAGAAATATCATGATTCACGACAATCTGATTTCGGCCCTTGAACTCAAATACCAGACAGCTTCAGCTCTCAAACTATTCAAACTGACATCTTTAGATCTCTAGCCTAATCCAAAAGGTGGTTTTACTCCTACACAGTGCTCATATGGCAGCTGTTTTGCTGAGCGGCACATGCAGTCCACAAGGCAGCGAGGCACAGGTTCTGATGTGATAAAAGATTAGAGGCACATCAGAGGAAGAGATCGAGCAGGGCGACACAGAGTGCATGGCGGACAAAAAAACGCTGATGCAGCTGATGACTCCGGCAGCTAAAGCAATAGTTCAGAAATGTGAAGGGCACTTACGGTACAGTGAATACAATAAGAACATGATTGGACTACTGATTTTGCAAAAGGATTGATGGTAGAGTTGGATATGGGGATGAAGTGAAGGAAGATTTTAGGAGGAGCAGAGCTCACTGCTCAAGATTCTAGACAGATCTGGTCAAGAAATATTTGCTCCCTGAATTCTTGCTTGCTTCGTGCTTAGATGGAATTAATTCACATCTGTTTTTCAGTTTTGTAAGTGCTTGCTGTGGATATGTGCTGCCCGGATGCCAGGACAGAATCCTCATGTCTCGGTCTAGTCCTCCGCCAGACTTCTGAGATGATGATGATAGCAGCATACCACCGTTGGGTGCCTGGGAGTAGGAGAGCAGTGTCGCTCACCGAAGAGGGTGGAAAAGAGAGATGGGGAAGAAGACACTGTCATGGACTCGACGTGGCTGGTGATATGCCGTAGGGATACATGTGGGTACCCAATGGGCATTTCCTTTCCCTTTTCTTGCTTTGAAATCTAGACTAATTCATTTTGATGTGTTTTGGGTCGAACCAATTGCCCATAGAAAAGTAAAACTTTCATCTCTACATATGTGCAAACGCAAAACCATGGTGATGTGGTGCAAAATGGTGTAGAATGAGATCTTAGGCCTAAAGTGCAAGATATTGATAGTTCAATGAAGTTGTCTGATTTTGGAGTTTGATGGCCAAAATCGAATTCAGGCAATACTTCAAGGGTAAAAAATGGACTTCTTCCTTGTTTTTTTTTTTTTGATATAATTCAATAAACATCGACAATATATCACTTTCATATCCAGAATTGTAGGAAATACCTCAGTATGAGTTTTTCCCATGAGTTGTAGCCAGCAGACAAAAGATTCGATTCTGTGGCATTACGTTGGAATTCAATCCGGCCAGTCAAGAGGATAATATGGAAACCAAGTCCCTGAAGTTGATTGTACAGATTCAAGCTTGGTGGTAATGTTGGTGCCTTTGCAGCATCTGCCCATTCATCAAATGAGGTCTCATTGAATTCCAGTGATCTAGAAAAAATCAGGGGAAATGTCAAAACAATAGCAATACTCTACAACAAAACTGGACATATGATTATGCAGTCAAATAGAGCCAGTTTATGCATTCCTTTTTTAAGAGCAACCTAAAAAAATTTTCTGGTTTACCTCAACTAAAAAAAAGTTCAACAATACCAGAGATGTCCCGGAGACAAAAGATCTAGCACCTTTCTTTTCTTTTGCTGAATAAACATTGCGCGTCATCCCCCAAGTTACAAGCAAAAATTCGACAAAGACACAAGCTTACCATAAGCCCGTAAGGTAGACAGAGGATGCAGACTAATTTGGACCCAGAACAGCTTTATATACATGATACAGTTAGCTGCTTCTACTTCCTTTCTTAGTAAATCTATAGTCCCAGAATCCTACCAAAGCATAATCTACTTGAAAGTTCTGAAACCCACATTGCAGTTATTTTTTCTCAAATAGTTATCACAAAATAATGAGAACGGATAAACTAAAGTAATACCCGTGAAACATAATTAATTTCAGAGCACAAGCACTGGAACAGTGGAAATATGTTTTCTACAGCAGCAATGTGTTTACAGACAAACAATCCCACTTGTGCGATGTTAACATTGTACACATGGCAGTTGACAGAAAACACCTCAGCATTGGCACATTGGTTGGCAAACCAATGCCAAACCACAGTGGTGGAGTGTCATCACAACCCAGAGCAATGCTTATAATCGAATTGAGTTCAGTTTTTGCCACAACTGATTCGAAAAGGCAGGAAGTCACCTTACCCCCATCCGTTCACCGCGTAGTACGGCGCGTTGGAGAGCAGCGTCTCGTCGACGTCGAACACCCACGCCGGCCTCGCGCTCGCCGAGCCGCCCCACTCGGCGGCGGCGGCCAGGGCATCAGAGGCGAAGGCTAGGGCGTCGGCGGCGGCGACGGCGGAGTCAGACGCGTAGCGAGGCCCCTCCATGTAGTCCCGCACGAAATCCCCGCAGCGCGCGGGCACGGCGAGCCAGGGCCCCGCGTTGGCCGTCTCCACAGACAGCCTCCAGCTGTCGCAGAAGAGCGAGTCCGCGTCGTCTACCGCGCCAGAGGAGGCCGCGGTGGGGTCGTCCGGCACCATGCGGATGACAGCGGGCACGGCGCTCGCGGACGCTACGAGCGAGAGGGCGAGGAGGAGGAGGAGGAGGAGGCGCCGGGGCATGGTGCCGACGGCGGCGCCCTGGGTCCTTCCGGTGGGTTCGTGGGGGACGGCGGGGAGGTGGAGTCGAGTTAGAGTATTCCGGTTGGTGGAACTGGTGATGCGGAGGCGGGCTGCGACCTGCGACTTGCGACTTGCTCACGTGGGAGTGGACCTTGCGGGTCGATACTGTGACGTACAGCTGGGCCCTGTAGGTACCGGGCAAGCTTGTGGGTTTGCTGGGTAGTTCAGTGGGACAAGCTACGAAGTGAAGGGATCTGCACGTTACCATTTGGGCCCTTGGCGCACATTTCTGTTTCTTTTTTTTTTTATAAAAAATGAACTACTCACTTCCCTTTTCAAATTATAATACTAGAAACATAATTGCAGATGAATTAGAATGAAATTAGACTAAATTGCTAATTACGGAAGTGGGACAAGCAACCAATCGAAGGGAGTTTGGAGATCAAGATATGCTATAGATAACCGAATCTCTAGATAGATTTTCTTATAACGAACTAGAAAATTTTATGTGAACTGATCAGAACTCTATCCGTAACCTCACCCCACGGACTATATAATGCAGGTTGGAGAGCCCGTGATCAGTACTTATCATTGGTCATACCAACCCTAGGCAAATAGTCATCAGCGCTCCCGTAAACACTGAGCATACGACATAAGCGATCTATTGTCCACTGGACATAGGCACTCCTTGCCTAAACCGGTATAAAATTGTGTCCCGTGTGCTACCTATCTGATTCCTCGTGTTAAAGATGAAAGTGAACAGGATAGATCCCGTACCGACTGTTTTTATTTTCTATATTATGATACCATTTCTAAATTTAGCCAAACATAAAAATTTGCCATTTTTAATTGGTTTCACAACCATTTTCAACTGTTTTTTATACTCATTAATTACTAAAATGTAGAAAAATACCTTACCGTTTTTTATCGTTTTCACCCCTACTCGTGTGTGGTTTGTTGACCTATATTGTCGGAGTCGATACCTCCGACAGTTGGCGTGCCAGCTAATAGGTGTTGACGTTCACTAAATACCAAATTTGATCATCAATTACTGTCTGAACAGATCTAGATGGCTAGAGGAGATGAATAACCTATAAATTTTTTCTACCAAACATATTTTCACTAGAGCAAAGTGTTAGAACAATAGGTCACCCTAATAGCAATTACAAGCACTAGCTCTAGTTCAATTAAGGAAGCCCCCTACATAAGTCTAGTAGCAAGGTTGGTTTCTAGCTAGTTCACTTCGCCACTCAAGCTACCAACTACTAAACTACACAAGAGAGCAAACTAAAGAGCTTCTAACAACTAGTTACACCTAGTAAGGAACAAGAAGCTACTCCAGTGCTACTAAACAAGAGAGCTACTACTACTACACAAACTACACAAGCAAACAAGCACTACACAAGTGATATATAGAAAGAATGAATTGCAAGTGTAGAACTTTATACCAAACCAGGCAAGAGAGGTAACACAATGATTTTTCTCCCAAAGTTTAGTTGCTTGTCGGCAACTTAATCCCCATTGTGGCGAGTCTTATGGTGATTTGATTCACGCACTAACTAGCATCACACACTAGACCCATGACTTGGGTGTCACAAGAATCACTACCACAAGCCCTCCTTCGAGCCATGCGCAATTTACTAGAGTTTCCCTTTTGCACTCCGTGAGGCGGGAATAAGAACCTCTTCACAATCACTTGATTGGGGGTGGAAACAATCACCAATTCCCCTCACTAATTATAGAAGCTCCAATCGTCTAGGTGGCAACAACCACCAAGAGTAACAAGAATACCCAAGCTTCACAATCACTAGTGCCACCAAGATGCAATAACAAATCCAATGCTCTAGTGATGAATCGATCTCTCTCTCAAAGTGTTTTGCAAGAGCAAAATTCTCAGCTTGCAAGGGATGTAGGAGGTTCAACAAGTGGCCAAAAGAGCTCCAAATCCCATGCATACCCATATATACAGGGGCACCAAGGGATATGGTCGTTAGACTTTGCAAACAGCCTCCACTACTACAAAAATGATTTCGTGAGACACTGTCTAAACATTAACACAGGCGGTCACAAAATCCAATCATCTCGTAAAATACCTGAGGATTTTCGGAGGCAGACTTTTCATTTATGGATGCGGTCATAGTTGACTGTCTCGCAAAATGCATTTACGGAGGCAGACATTTTATTTACGGAGGCGGTCAGGATTGTCGGTCTCGTAAAATCGATTTACGGAGGTGGTAAAAAAATAACCACCTCCTACAATCGATTTACGTGAGGATCTACCTCTGTAAATAGTGGCCGAGCCCACCTGACCCATCTAGGCTTGGTAATGGGTTTGTAGTATATATATGCTGAGAAACCCTAGCTTTCTCCTCCCAACCGGTAGAGACTCAGCCGTGCGCTCCATCTCTCTTCCTCTCCCTCTTCCCCTCCCTCAGCCGAGCATACCCGAACCTGATCTCTCTTCCTCTCTCTCTAGCGACGGCATGACTCCCGTTAGTATGTCTGTGTTTTCAATATATATTGTCTGTGTTTAAATCATGAAAATAGAATTCAAATTCAAATTCAAATCAAATGGCGGGAAACTAATTTTTAAAGTAGAAAAATGATTAACAAGGCTGGCAAATTAAAACAGGCTGCCTTTGCCACCTCCGTTAATCAATTAACAAAGACGGGTGACTTAATTAAGTTGTCCACCTTCGTTAATGGGTATTAACGCAGGTGGTTAATGAATTAATGGAGGCGCCCGCCTCCGTAAGCCACATTAACGCATGCTTTTTGACGGACTGTAAACCCAAAAGGCCCGTCTGCATTAAGATTACTATAGTAGTGCTAGATTTGACATTGGTATGTGTATCTGTTGATAATATTTTCTACAGCCAAACCATGTTTTCATATTCTGAAATATTTATGGTCTTCACCGTAGGGACTTTGTCGACGCTTAGGAATGGAGACATGAAATTCAGAGGCATCCTTACGACTTGTATCAGCAGCACCAACCCAAACAAATATGAGTGCAGCTAGCCCAACTTATTGTCCCGCAGTCCAACTTATTGTATTTTCTAGAAAGAACTTTTTCACAGTGCTTGGGAGGAATTCCTCCCTTAAAAATTATTTGGAGCCAAAAAAGTAATTAAGGCTAGTTTGGTATCTTTATTGTACACTCCTGTGGCAGCCCAGCAACAGCCCCCTCCCCCACGTCCTGCCTCGCCCTCCCCCCACCGTGAACCCGAAGCTAGTGGCGAGCTTTGAACGTGAGAATGTTAGTTGGTCTCCACCGATAGGCCCAATGGCCTATTGGGCCCTTGCCTCTGCACCCTGATCGGGGGCGTACAACCCTAACTGGTTGGTGGGCCCCTGTCGCACAGCACATATATATAGAGTGGGGAACTGGGCTCAGCTCACGAGGTTCGAAGGAGCCGCCACACCCACCTACAGAAAACTCTAATCCGATCAAAGGTCGTGCTGCCAGCGATGGGATGTGCCCCGCCACCGTCGTCGTTCCCCTGCAGGTCTACACCGGACCGCCGTCTCGCCACCGAGCCGGAGCTGCCCCAACACCGGCGTCTACGCTGCTGCTGTGCCACAACAGTGAAAGGCGAGAAGGGTCTTCCCCGGATCTACGGGTTACACACACAGAGGTACTAATCATTGATTCTAACAATGGTATCGGAGCTAGGTTGCCTCTGTGTAACCCTAACCCTAACCGGGTAAAAGAAGAAAGAAAGAGAGACCGGGGTGGCGGACGTCATTGTCTACCTATCACCACCGCCACCGTGCGGGGGGAAAAGAAAATAAGATCCATTTAGATCAGAGAAGAGATAGGACCCTCGGCTCACGAAGTCGAACCCTAACCCTAGAACAGAACAGATCCAATTCGGATCTAAGAAACGAAAAGAGTTCCTTTCGGATCTAAACAGATAAAGGTTCCCCAAGCCTAACCGTAACTAGGTGAAAGGAAGGGCTATCGGCACTTCAAGCCGAACCCTAAACCTGTAAAAGCCTTCAACGGGAAGAGAAACAGTAGAAGAAGAAGAAGAGTGGATTCGGATTTGGCCGAACCCTAAGACTAACCCTAATTTTAACCCCAATCCCAAATTGGGTTAATCCCAAAAGAAGAAGGGGAAAGGGGAAGAAGGGAAAAGAATCTGGGTTCAATCGAACCCTAACCCTAACTCGCATGGAGAAAGGGAAAAGGGAAAGCCATTCGGATGAACTCCAAAAGAGGAAAAGAAATCAAAAGAAACGAACTAGTTTGGAAAGAAAATGCAACTCAAATCCAAAGGGGAAGATCCAAACCCTAACCAGTTCGGAAAAGAGAAACGAGATCCAAATCTAAAAGAAGAAGGGGATGGGAAAGGAGAAAGGGAAAGGGGAACGGAAAAACCTCGCCGGGCATCGGGAAAACCCTTCGCCGGCGCAGGAGAAGAAGACCGAGCCGGGCTCGCTGCTCGCCGGGCTCGGCCAAGGGGTCACCGCGGCCAGGCCGCTCGACGGCGGCGCGCTCACCCGCTGGGGAGCACGCACGCCGGTGAGGGGGCCGGCGGCGGTGCCATGGTCGCCTTCGCTCGCTCTCGGTCGCTCGTTGTGCTCGCTGCGCTGAGGTAGAGAGAGGAGAGAGCGGCGAAGAAGAGAGAGGAAGCAGCCGAAAGAATGAGCTAGGGTTTCGCTCATGGGCGCGCGGCGTCGGCTTTTATACGAGCGAGATGCACGCTCGGGCGTCGGATGTGAATGGATGGCCGAGATTGAATGGGCCAAGTCGCGGTCCAGGCAGGCGAGTGGGCGCGCGGGACTTTGCCGGCCTAGGCCCAGGTTGCGGCCTGGGTGTGGCCTGCGCGTGCGGAAAGAAATGGGCCGAGCCATTTCTGCAGTTTTTTGGCCGAAACAGTAAAGTTTGAGTCCAGTTTTGCATTTTTTCTTTTTCCAGAAAATTGAAAAATGCAAATTGGCTCAAAAGAAAAATAGAAAAGTAATTTTTCCCTGTAGGTAAAATTCAAGAAATTGAGTGAAAATTTTTCCGCTGCTAAAGAAAAAGTATATTCTCCAGTGATTTTGAATCGACGTGATATTTAACTGGAGAAAAGAAAAGTTTTTCCAGTAAATCTTTATTTCCTAGAAATTGATTAATGGATTAAAGGAAATCGAAAATACAATTTTCCCTGTGGGTAAAATTCAAGGAAAAGAGAATTTTTCCACAGCCAAAGTAAAGTTGTTGATTCTCCAATTATTTTGAACCAATGTGGTATTTAATTGAAGAAAAAGAGATTTTTTCCGCTGCTAAAGAAAATGTTGATTCTTTAGTTATTTTGAACCAATGTGGTATTTAATTGGAGAAAAAGAGATTTGACATGATTATGATGTTGTTATTTTCTGACCAACGTTGTTAATAACAATATCATAATGTTAATGATTTATGCATTAATTCTACTTCTGCCCAACGGTGATGTAGAATTAGTGTATAAGAAAAGTTGATAATTTTAATGATTTATGCATTAATTCTACTTTTGCCCAACGGTGATGTAGAATTAGTGCATGAGAACAGTTATAAAAGTTAATGATTTATGCATTAATTCTATTTCTGCCCAAGGTGATGTAGAATTAGTGTGTAAGAACAATTGTGAAAGTTAATGATTTATGCATTAATTCTATTTCTGCCCAACGGTGATGTAGAATTAGTGTATAAGAATAGTTGTATGTTTTGATTTTGACCAACGTTGGAATCAAGGCATGAAAATGATGTTATTTTTATGTTAAGAAAAGTTTTGACCTGATTTTCATCTTGTCTAAGGTGGACCGGATAGTCACCTCACCGTGTTCCACTGAGTTTGTGGCACCGGTGAGGAAGACAAAAGAGAATGATGCCGATTAGGCAACTAAAGAGAGGGATTTTGAATCCCAAAAGATGTCCTATGCCTTTGAGCATAGGAAGTGTGTCACTGCCAACAAGAAATGTTTGGCTGTGATAAAGAACACGATTGACCCTGCAATTATGGGCTCAATCCTAGAGTGTGACACGGTCACCGAGTACCTCAATAGAATAAAGAGTCCGTTCACTGACTCTTCAAAGACATATATTACCCAACTGATAAAGCAGCTGGTAATAGAGTGTTACTCTAGAAATGGTGGCATAAGAGAGCTCACGATGCGTTGTCGAAATTATGGCACTGTCGTTTAGGCCATATTTTGAGGGGGAGAATAGAAAGACAAATTAAGAATGATATTCTTCCTCCATTAGAGCTCTTAGATTAAGAACAATGCAGGGAATGCATAAAAGGAAAGTATGTAAAGAAGATTAAGAAAGATGACAAACGAAGCGTAGGAATTTTATGGATTATTCACACAAACATCTATGGTCATTTTCCTATAAAGAGTGTGGATGGTTATGATTCGTTCATAACATTCACAAATGATTACTCCCATTATGGCTATATTTATCTAATCAAAGAAAGAACAGAAGCATTGGATAAATTTAAGATATTAAAGATTAAGATAGTCAGGTCTGACCGTGGGGGAGTACTACGATTGGCATACCCTAAAAGAATGGCATAGTAGCCCAGTATTCTATACCGGGTGAACCTCAGCAGAATAGAGTAGCTAAAAGAATTAATCGTACCCTGATGGATATGGTGAGCAGTATGATAAGTTACTCCACCTTACAGTTGAGCCTGTGGATGAAGGCGTTAAAAACCCCATTCATATTCTCAAAAGAGTACCAAGTAAGTCGGTGCCCAAAACACCGTATGAGTTGTGGATAGAAAGAGTACCCTCACTAAACCACTTGCGTGTGTGTGGGGAGCCCTGCTGAGGCTAAAGTATTTAATCCAAACATTGGAAAGTTATATCCCAAAATAGTAAGTTGCCATTTGTTTGGCTACATAGAAAAGTCAAAGTTTTTTCGTTTCTACTGTCCAGAGAGACACACAAAGTTTGTGGAAACGAGACACGCTGTTTTCCTAGAGGATGAAAAGATGAGGGGGAGCATGGTAGCTTGAGAAATTGTCCTTGAAGTGAAGCGGGTGTATGCGCCCACTCCAATGATTTATGAGTCATTTTTCTCACTACCTGCTGTAGCTACACCGACAGTGCTAGATACTGTGGTGCCAACACCTGTTGTTATCCCACTTGTGGCAATAATGAATGACGATGAGGAACCTGTTCTTCAGGATTCTATAAAACCTATTGCCACATATGAGGGAGAGCAACAACAGCCTCAAACAGTAGATGTGCCAAATGTGGAGGCCCCTAGAAGGTCTCAAAGAGTTAGAAAATCAGCTATTTCTGCTGATTATGAAGTGTATAACACTAAGAAATTTGAAATGAAGGATGATCCCACCTCATTTGAAGAAGCCATGAGAAGTGATCATTCATCAAAGTGGCTTGAGGCCATGGAAGATGAAATGAAATCGATGAATGCCAATATAGTTTGGGACTTGGAAATAATTCCTAAAGGAGCCAAAACAGTAGGCTGTAAAATAGGTCTACAAAACAAAACTTGACTCTCAAGGGAATATAGAGGAATATAAAGCGTGACTTGTGGCAAAAGGCTTTATACAAAGAGAAGGGATTGATTACAATGAGACCTTTTCTCCAGTCTCATGTAAGGATTCCTTCAGAATCATAATGGCATTAGTGGCACATTACGATTTAGAATTACATCAGATGGATGTAAAGACGATATTTCTCAATGGAGACTTAGAGGAAAATATTTACATGGCACAACCGAAAGGTTTTGTTATGGAAAGAAAGAACGAATGGGATGCCGCCTAAAGAAATCCATTTATGGATTAAAACAAGCTTCAAGACAGTGGTACTTGAAGTTTGATCAGACAATAAAGAATTTTAGGTTTAAAGAGAATGTAGAGGATAATTGTGTCAATACAAAGTTTAAGAATGGGAAGTTTATCTTCCTTGTCCTGTATGTAGATGATATCTTACTTGCTAGTAGTGATGTCAGTCTACTACTGAAGACAAAGAAATTTGATATGAAAGATCTTGACGAAGCCTCGTTCGTTCTAGGGATCGAGACTCACCGAGATAGAAGAAAAAAGGTATAAGGACTGTCACAAAAGGCATACATGAAAAAGATCTTAAAGAAATTCAATATGCACAAATATAGTCCCTCACCTGCTCCTATAGTCAAGGGCGATAGATATGGGGATTTTCAATGCCCCAGGAACCAATATGAGCTCAATCGATAAAGTGAAAGTGGTTCCATATGCTTCATCTGTCGGAAGCTTGCAACATGCTCAAGTATGTACGTGCCCTAACTTGGCATTTGTTACCGGGTTTTACTTGGCAAATTCCAGAGCAATTATGGAATAGAACACTGAAATTAGTAAAGAAAGTCTTGCATTATTTGCAAGGAATGAAAGGCCTCGTGATGACATATAGAAGATCTGATTCACTCCACATGGTGGGATATTCAGATTCTAATTATGCGAGAGTGAATGTATATCTAGACGTGGATTTTCTATCATCTCGCAGAGGGGAGCTATTTCATGGAAAAGCTCAAAGCAAACTGTCACTACATCGTCCACAATGTATGACAGTTTGTAGCGTGTTATGAGGCAACGGGCAGGTGAACTGACTAAAGAAGTTCATACCCGGTTTGAAGATGGTTGACGACATCTATAGACCACTTAAGTGATACTGCGATAATAATCAGGCAGTACAGTATACTCTCAACATAAGTCAAGTGGTGCTGCCAAACACATTGACATAGAGTATTATGTTGTGAAAGATAAAGTCCGGGATGTCATAAGTCTTGAGCATATAAGTATCGAAAAGAAGCTTGCGGATCCGCTTACAAAAGGCTCACCACTCAACATGTTCAGAGAACATGGTGTTCAGAGAATATGTAGCTAGCATGGGTTTAAGGGGAAGCCTAAAATTCCTAGACAAAAGAAGGCCTAAAGATAAGTATCTATTTCATAATAGAGTAGTGTGTTGTAGCTGTTAAGTCTATCGGCAATGGACCGTGACGATGAGACATGCTCTATGCGCTAATCTGTAATGGAATGAACAAAAGTAAATGATATGAAATTGAAAGATGGAATGAGATCAAGGGGGAGAATATTAGTTGATCTCCACCGATAGGCCCAATGGTCTATTGGGCCCTTGCTTCTGCGCCCTGATCGGGGGCGTCCAACCCTAACTGGTTGGTGGGCCCCTGTCGTACATCACATATATATAGAGGAGTGGAAAACTAGGCTCAGCTCATGAGGTTTGAAGGAGCCGCCACACCCACCTACAGAAAACTCTAATCCAATCAAAGGTCGTGCTGCCAGCGACGGGATGTGCCCCGCCACCACCATCGTTCCCCTGCAGGTCTACACCGGACCGCCGTCTCGCCACCGAGCCAGAGCCACTCCTACACCGGCGTCTACGCTGCTGCTATACCGTAACAGTGAAAGACGAGAAGGGTCTTCCCTGAATCTACGGGTTACACACAGATGTACTAATCATTGATCCTAACAGAGAAATCTGACGTCGACGCTGGCATCCAGCATCCCGTGCGGCCACCCTCGGCCTTCGCCCTCGCGCTCTTGGCTTCCGCCCCACTCGCTCTGTCCCGCCATCTGCCCGTGGCTCCGGCTCAGCGCGGCTCGCCCTAGGCTGCTGCTACGCTAGCTGAGCCCTGCGGTGCCCTTCTTCTCCACACGGTCTGCGCCTAGCTCCTCCGACCTCCGTGGTCACCATCTTCCCACGGCCCAGGAGCTCAGCCGTCCTGCACGGCTTTGGGAACTCTCGGTGCTGCTCCAAACCGGCAGTGGCTGCGGAGGGGGCGTGGGAGGAGTGGCGGCAGGAGCCCCGCTGGGCCTTGTCGCGACGCTTGGAGGAGGGAGCGGTGCGCTTGCAAGTTCTCGTCATCCGACGCTGAGAAGCTCAACGCTTCTTCCGAGTACATGTGTATTTATGTTGTATTTGGATATATATTTTTCTAAAGGAAAATGGACATATATTGCGTAGGCATGATGACACGGTGACATCACCATGCTAGCAACGGACAGAGCAAAACAGAGCATGCACGCCACACGGGCCGGCTGCTTGCGTCGTGCGCTGCGGGAGGACGCGCTTGGCCGGATTTCTGGGAGAGGCTCTGTTTCGAAGCCATGGAACGTGATTCAGGAGATGGCGAGCTCGCACGAGCGCGGGAATGCTCACCGAGGCTTACCAAGGGTAGGGGAGCGTCGGCAGTGGCTGCCTGCCTGAGCAAGCTCCACACGGCAAGGACAGCTAGGGGCAGTCCGCCGGCTCCGACTCTCCAAGGAAGAAAGAGTGGAGCTGGGGACGGTGGCTGGGTGCGAAGGGGCCGAGGACTCTTGCTGCTGCCTCTACCTGGGAGAGAACATACGAATAAGAAGATGAGAAGTAGCTTCTGACGAGAAGTGGCTCCTTAGATCGTAAAAATACTATCAAATTTAATTAGAAATCAGTTCTGAATCCACGTATTTTTTTAGTTCCGACCCACAACCTAAGTTCCTCCAATTTTTAAACCATCATATCTAACGAAGCCAAGGGCTCTCATTATTTCCAAACGTCGTAAAATTTCACTTCTAGAAAATAGGTGACAGTTTTTCTCTAGTTTAGCTAGCTAGCTGATTTGTTTGTCCCCATTTTTCTTATATTTGAACAACTATATGAACACATACCTCCTATGTGGTATTCAGAATGGCAACATGCAGTCCACCGGTGAGGAAGTGGCCTCATCTTGATTCTTGCATAGCTAGTGGACTTATAAATTGAGTTAATTCAGTACTAATGGTAAGATAAATATTTACACTGGTTCAGTTCCAATGGACTGGGACTCAGTTGACATCACTCTGGATTCCTTCTCTCAACTGATTTTGAACCAATGCTGTTATCATGGACTTGTAATCGCATAGGTTTGACACCCATACTTGCTAGATGCAAAACCATTTGAATTGATGTGAAGTCAAACTTGAATAAATGATTATTTTCTGAAATCATGACATGATAGAAACTTTTATCCAACTATTTGATTACTATCCTGGTATGCATTATGATGCACCATAATTTTTATCATATACCTATTTTCTTTAGTTAAGCCATGGTTTCAATTTATTTATGATTGTTTTCATCATATCAATTCACAGCTTGTTCTGTTCTCACATGACTTATTATTACTACTTTTTACTATCTTGTACCAACCTAACTACTTTAATATTTGTCTTCATCATATATAGGTGACCGGTTCTTCTCATGTTGGCTCGGAATCGACTAATGACAACAATGCCGCAGATGGTCACAATAAAGAGAATCTCAATGGTGCAATCAGAGTTGCATTGTAAAAGGTCCTTATTTGGTTTTGACAATTGAGTGACAACCTTAGGTGGACTAATATATGTTTAAGTGAGATACATAGGTAATTAGTCCATAAGTACATCATGTGTGAGCAACCTATGCCATGGAGGTGAAATGGCTTGGATATGTTGCAAGGCTCACATATGTGATGAAGGAGCTCATTATTGCATATGAGACATGACATGGAGTCATGTGACTAAGGTGGAGAAGATCAAGACAAGACTTAGCTTGTGGATCGGTTGTAAGCGTGAAGGACAAGTTGGAGGCTTTAGAGCGATGGACTGCGTGGCGGTGAAGCTTGAGCAAGACTTGGCGCCGATGGACGAAGGCAACGGTGAAAAGCAAGTGAGGTCAAGATCGATGAACCAATAAGGTCACGTGATGGTATGAAGTGGATCATATCATTTGTTGATCAAGGTTGGTGCATGTGTTGCATCAACATTGGAGGAGATGGAATGGAATACGCAAGGCAAAGGTATAATCTATAGGGCATTTTATTTTACCGGTCATAGGTGTGTAGAGAAGTTTATAACCGGGTTTAGGATATATGGTCGTACTATCAAGAGGGGCAAACTTGTTTGTATATCGGTCATCTAGTGCCACTTGAGTAATCTAACTTTGCATCGTTGCTAGGATCGAGTGGCGTGTTGATTTGATTGACTAATCCTTTGGAAAATGATTGTAAAAATGCTAACACACTTGCACATGATGTTGTTCACTTGGTGGTGTTTGCACATTTGCAAATGAGAAGTTGTTGGAGTTGATTTGGATCAACTTGGCAAAGTTGGAGAAGAAAAGGAGAAGAAAAGAGCAAGTTTGGGTTATCCGAGGGTCGAAAAACATAACCAAACTTGTACCCAACGCGCAACCCTTCCTGGAGGGTGCACCTCCCTTCCCAGTGTGCACTAGACACCCTAGGGCTGTGGCACCACCACCCCTTGCACGGTGCACCGCCGCCCCTTGCAATGTGCCCATTTCAGCAGCATCACCCTTTCATATTTTGGGCATAACTCTTAGCTCCGAACTTCGATTTAGATGATTTAGGACTTTTCAGAAAGCTAATGAAATGATCTACAAGCTTGAGATGATGGAAATCAAGTTTGAGCTGAAGGTGGCATCGCCATGGTCACTGGACTGTACGATGCCTGGCACTGCCATATTTTTCCAGAGAGGGGCGAAAACGCATTTTGGGTGCCGCGGGGGCACCGCCACCCCTATGTCCGATGCCGGGGTCTCAATGGCTAGTTTGAAATAGCCGTTGCAATTCGATCGTTGGGCACCGCCACCCCTTGTCCGGTGCCCGCACGTTGTTGTCCGGTGACCGTGCAGAAATGTGTTCCAAGGCTCCAATGGCTCTATTTGGCTTGGGGCTATAAATAGAGGTGGAGCTCGGGCTTGGCTGAGGTTGAGCACCTTGAGGATTTGTTGCCCTTGTGTGTTCTTGGTTTGAGAAGCCTCTAATTCACTTGTGCTTACGAGAAGTGCGAATCCATTGCGAGTGAGTGATTCTAGTGCGTTGCATTGTAAGATTACATCGAGTGGTACTAGGTGATCGAGTTGCAAGCCGGTGGTGCTTGCTACTTTTGGAGGTTGCCACCTCATAGATGGCTTGGTGGTGGTGTCCATCAAAGCACGCAAAGAAGATTGTACGGTGCTCCGGAGAAGTAATTGTGAGGGGTGTTGTGCTCGTCCTGTGGGAGCCACGAAGAGCAACTCTAGTAGAGCGTGTCATTGAGTTATCCTCACTTGTGGGTAGGTTCTTGCGGCGCCCAACGTGTGGGCTTGGTGTGGTGCCAATTAGCCGCCGAACCACTAAGTGAACGGTCGACACAACGGAGACAAGCGTGTTGGCAAACACGTGAACCTCAGGATAAAAATCACCATGTCATCCTTGTCTTCCCATTGGTTTGTATCCCCTTTACACAAGCTTGTATTTACTTTCATATACATTGTGCTTGTGTAGTTGCTCTTGTAATTAGTTGACTTGTGTTGTTTGCTAGTTACCTTCTTGCTTGTGTAGCATAGAAGTAGCTCTCTTGCGTGACTACTTTGGTTTGAGTAATCTTGTTAGTCACATTGTTTAGTTTGTGTAGCTAAGTGATTTGAGCTCTCTAATTTGGCTTGCTTGTTATTGAGCATTGCTAGTGAGCTTAGGAGCTTTGTGCTTTTACTTACTAGATTGTGTAGGAGTTCCCCCGTTGCTTGAAGTACTAGATGCATAGGTTTGTATGACCTTGCTACTAGAATTGATTAGGTGAGATCTAGCTAGCCCGGCACCTTTATTGTCTAATTAGGATATTTATAAGGTGCTTGTGAACTTAGATAGAGGGGTGTAGTCTTGGCTAGACCGTTAGTTTTAATTCCGCATTTATCTCGGTTAGCCGACGCGTTTAATTTTAGAAAGGACTATTCACCCCCCTCTAGTCCGCCATCTCGACCCTACACGTGGTATCGGAGCTAGGTCTCTTATTTGTGGCCTTCACCGATCTAAGAGGATGGTGGCTTATGGGCTAGATGTTGAGTGTCCATACACTTTTGATGGCACACATTTTGCACGGTAGAAAAATTGGATGACATGCAATTTTAAGCTCATTTCCTCTCAAATGTGGTGGATCGTAGATGTGGGCTTTTCTCATGTGTTGGATGAGAAGAATGCAACTCAAGCACAAAAGAAATGCCTACATCTCGATTGCCAAGCTACTAACATATTTTATCAATCTTTGAGTGATAAGATATTTGGAGAGATCATGTATATGAAGACCGCCCATGATATTTGGTTGTACCTCAATTTGATATATGGGAGGGTCTCCGATGATGATGATGATGAGCCCAAGGAAGAGGCACATGAGTGTGTTGAGCATGACCATAGTTTGGTGATTGTGAAAGATTGCTCCACCTCATGGTCAAGTAATGATGATGACGACGATCGATCTACCACAAGTTCACTTGACAAGATGAATGATGATGCCCCAAGTGATGCAAATGATGATTCTACCTCAAGCACACTTGGTGGTGATGATGATGGTTCATGCTCGGGCCATGATTGTGACGCTACTACAAGCCCATCCACTACACCACATTGCTTCATGTCACTAGGTGACACAAAGGTACAAAATGCTAATGTGGTTGATCATGTTGATTCATATGATGAGCTTATAGATAGACTTGCTAGCATGACCATGTCTTTAGAAAAATGAGAAAGCTAAAACAATGAAATTGGAAAAAGAAAAATCATTTCTAAAGAATTCATGTGAAGATCATAAGCACTTGCTTGATGTTCTTAAATCTTCACATGATGAACTAAAATTGACTCATGAGAAGCTTCTTATGTATTATTAGAACAACATGCTTCTCTCATTAAAGCATTTTCAAAGAAACTAAAAAAGAATAAGAGCTCATCACATGAGTCAAGTGATCAATTGCAACATGTGACTAACTCTTGTGATGTAGGGAAGAAGCATGTATCCACCCCTTATGATGATTTATTAGATATGCCATGCTCTTCACATATAGATTCTTGTTTTACTTCTATGTTTTGTGAGACTAACCTTTTGAAAGAGAACAATGAGCTCAAAAGAGAAGTGAAGAAATTGAGCAAGAGGTGCTACAACTCAAAAGTCACCTTTGAGCATATGTTGAAGAATCAAAGTAGCTATGGTGACAAGTGTGGCGTTGGCTTCAACAAGAGCATGACAAAGGGCAAAAGAAAAAGAGAAAGAAAGATGAAGAAGCAAGAACAAAAGAGGCTATCTCATTTCATGTGCTTCAAATGCCATGAAGTGGGACATCTTGCGAATGGTTGCCCCAATAAAGAGAAGCTCAAGTTGAAGAAGGAAGAAGAGAGGCTAAAGCATGTCAAATGCTTCAAGTGACGCACATGGGGTCATCTCACTTCAATGTGACCAACCAAGCAATTGGTGAAGCAAAAAGAAGCGCCTCAATCAAAGCCACAAGTTGAGCAAGAAAAGACACCCAAGAGCAAATCAAGATCAATCATGAAGATGGTGGTGACTTGATAATGAATAAGAAGAAAACAAGAAGGGGTGGAAGAGCAAGCAAGCATCCAATGCTTATTCAAGATGCCAAGATGATTAGCAAGAATCAAGATGAGTAGAAGGTGTAGTTCACATCAAGTGCTTCAAGTGTGAAGATATGGGACACTTTGCTTCGAGGTGTCCTACCAAGCTTGAGAAGAGGACTCAAGTAACCCATGAGAGCAAGGCAATGAGAAGCAATACAAGAGCAAGGAAGAGAAGGCTCTAACCAAGAGAAATTGCTACTCATGCTGGGAAAGGGGACACATGGCTAATTCATGTCCCCTAGGTAACACTCCTAAGCCCATTTCAATTAATGAAGATTCTATGCTTAGAAAGGATGGTGATGGTACCTCTATGGTTGCTGTTGTAAAATATCCCGCTATCCATACTAAGGCTATGCCTAAGTATGTTGCACCTAACTTGAAAAGACCCAAACTAGTTTGGGTACCATCAAAAAGTGGATGAATGTGTGTAGGTACCATTAGCATTTGAGGCTTGATTCAATTGATTTCATATTATTCATCATATGATTGAGTCAAGATAAAGTCATTGCATATAGTCAACCCAATGTAAGTCAAAACAAGTGAAGTCCAAGTGCTATCAAACATACAAGTGCCATATTTTGTTGTGTGATGATTGATTGGATATATTTGATGGTTTGCAAATATAACAGTTGAAGCTTGCTTTGGATGATCATTGTTGATCTATTTTATTTGGGTGCATATAAGTTGGTTGAATTGAAAATATATGCATATGTTGCTTGCTATGAGATGTTTGAATGGACAAATGCTTAGTAATTAAAATTGAGTTGGATTGAATGGATAAGTTCATGAGATAACTTTTAGTAAGCGGATTGAATGGATATATGTCTTGTGAAAGTATTCAAACAAGTCTATTTCAAGTTTGGTTCAATTTGATGAAGAATAGCTTAATATATAGAAATCTGTCATTTATTAAAAATCTGAGCTAGCTGAGATAAAGTCTGAATTCGAGTAATCAAATCTTATTGGATTAGCTTGAAATTTGGTATCCATGCTCTAGACTTATGGTACTAGTGGCTGTACAAATTTCATAAGAATTGGATAAGAAATACATCGATTTTGGAGTAGATCTTGTCTGCTATAGTGCAACAGTTTTCAGCTCATAGCAGTGGTGGAAGAATTGAAATCTGGTAGCAATATAGAAGTCAAATGAAGCCCAACTTTTTACAGCTGCTAGATGACTTGGTGAAGCACATCTCTATAAAATTTTGTAGTATTTGGATTTGTATATTGGGAGATATAGATTTTTCTTTGAAGAGTACAGGATTTGCCAGAAAAGTGATAATTATTGGATTGATCAAGAGTCACTTTGATTGAAAGGTCCTCAAGTTAGAAACATGTTTATAAGTTGCTTGAAGTACTAGTTGCATAGGTTTGTGTGACCTTGCTACTAGAATTGATTATGTGAGATCTAGCTAACCCGACACCTTTGTTGCTTAATTAGGATCTTTATAAGGTGCTTGTGAACTTAGATAGAGGGGTGTAATCTTGGCTAGACCGTTTGTTTTAATTTCGCATTTATCTCGGTTAGCCGATGCGTTTAATTTTAGAAAGGACTATTCACCCCCCTCTAGTCCGTCATCTTAACCCTACACATTGGAAGCACTGAATTACCATAGTGGAAACCATACATGATGATGGCGGTCATCACAAACACATAATGCATGCACTTGGGTTTGTAGAAGAAACTGTTGCTAGTTGCCACTTCTTAGTTTTCTAACCTTTGGATAGCAAAGGTGGAACCCAGAAGATGATGCTAGTTTTTGGGAAAGGCATATCATCTAGGTACTAATGGAGCTAAGAAACTAATGAGTTCTTTTGTGACGTTATGTTGCTATACGTGTTGATGCTAGACCTATATGGACATCTTAATTTATGTGGTTGTTGATGCGAGACCTATGGACATCATAATTTATGTTCCTATTGATGCCAACTGAACTGTGGGCATCAAAACTATATGTATGGCATGTGGATGATGACACATTGATGCTATATATTTGTGTTCTAGTTGAGAAACATTATAGAATCAGATATATGATGTTTGTGCATACTATTATCATGAATGAATTATTGTATGAAATTGTACATAAATGAGGTTCTTCTGTAGACAATTATTCTATTGGTGTCAATGGCAAAACCTTATGGCTGCAACGACATGGAAACATATTTCCTCTCGGACGTATAAAATTCGTGTCGGTAGAACGTCGACGGGAAAATAACATTTTCCTGTCGGGCTGATGTCCACGGGAAAACAAACATTTTCCTGTCGGGCAAACATTGTATTTTTGGCGGTTGGAAATCGACAGTAAAAATAATTTTCTGTCAGTACATCACATTTTCCTATCGACTTCAGATGGCAAAGATAGAATTCTAGACCTAATGGCTAATAATTTTCCTGTCGACAACATATCGATAACAAATTGGTACATTGACAAAAAAATTCGTCCACCGATAGGAAAATTGTATTTTTTTTCTGTCACTTTATTTCTGTCGGTAAACCATTAGAGAAATTGATCTTTCAATTTTTCTATTGACATTCGCTATTTCCCTGTCAGTTTTTCACCGACAGGACAATTGGAGTCTCCAGCAGTGCAATAGTTTTATTGCTTTATCATAGTGTCAAATTCGCAACCATATTGTGGAGAATATGCTCAACGAAATTAAGCAGCAAGATGTGAAAAATAATTGCAACTGCTTGGCTTACACTTAGGCTGCCGGAATATAGTCGGCATGGTACATCTCCTAGTATGACTTGGTACATAGATGAGTAGGACTCTAAATCTACTTGTAATACAATACTAGGTTTTAATCATATTATATCTCTAGGACTCTATCTCTGTTCCTAATGGTAACTATCTATAATTCTAGCACAAGAAACTTCATTAACTACAACCAAATTGGAAAATAAGCAGTACATGTATAAATATTTTGAAACAAGTAATAATGCATAGTAGTGCTTGAACGCAAAAAAGAGGGAGAGAAGCTAAACTAATGTGAGTAGTGAGTGAACTAATGCATCAGAAATAAGAAAATATACTTGCAATGAGACTGCTTGTATAGCAATTCTAAAGACATAAAAATTGATCAAAACAGAGAAGGTAACTGCAGAAGGTAGAACTTCTGAAGTAAGCCCAACATTACCTTAACTTGGAACTGCTGACACTACCGGAAACCGGCACTTTGCCGAGTGCCGGAAGCTTTGCCGAGTGTATTTTATCGGGCACTCGGCAAAGACGGTATTTGCCAAGTGCCAAATAAAATACACCCGGCAAAAAAAAAACACTCGACAAAGATGGCTTTGCCGAGTGTTTTTTTTCGGCACTCGGCAAATTTGCCGAGTGCCATTTTTCGGCACTCGGCAAAATGCGTCTTTGCCGAGTGCCTTTTTTCTGGCACTCGGCAAAGATGTATTTTGCCGAGTGCCATTTTTTGGCACTCGGCAAAATGTGTCTTTGCTGAGTGCCTTTGTTTTGGCACTCGACAAAGAGGCATTTTACCGTGTGCATTTTTTTGGTCCTCGACAAATTATTTTTTCAAAGCAATTTTTGAGGGCCTAAATGAATTTAAATGAAAAACTTTTCAACTACAAAGTTGTATAACTTCTCAAGATCTACAAAGTTTATTTTGGTCATTTCTTCATTTGACAAAGCGACAATAACGTTGTTCATAAAATCTACATCTCTCTCATATCTCTCATATTAGTTTCATGAAAGTAGAAGAGAGATATATAAAATTTATGAACAATATTACTACCACTATGTCAGATGAACAAATGACCAAAATAAACTTTGTAGATCTTGAGAAGTTATGAAATTTTGTAGTTGGCAACATTTTGATTTGAAATCATCTTGTCATGCAAAAACGACGTTTGAATTTGAAATTTTTAAAATTTAATTTTTTTAAAAGACCTCGGATGGATAACGAAATCTAGACACAAGTGACAGTATAGTGCAGTGGTAGGGCAGCAGACATGCGAGGGAGAGGTCGTGAGTTCGAATCCCGCTGGCCGCGTTAGCCGCGAATTTTGCGCAAAAAATGCAGCGACTTCGATGGAGACGGACGGGCGTTGGTCGGTGGCGGCCTCCCCCCTAAAAAATTTTTTTTGCTATTATTTTTGGGTTTTTTCGCATTTTCATTTTGCCGAGTGTAAATCTTTGCCGAGTGCTTTTCCGGCACTCGGCAAAGGCTTTGCCGAGTGCCCGACAAAAAGCACTCGGCAAAGGCTTCTTTGCCGATTAATTTTTTGCCGAGTGCGGCACTCGGCAAAGCCTTTGCCGAGTGTATTTCTGGCTTTGCCAGGCACTCGGCAAAGAGAGGGTGTCCGGTAGTGTGACTAACATGTGTGCCCTGCTGGTGGCTTGGCTTGGCATATCCACGATGCTCATGAGCTCATCTCAACTTGCGGCAGCGTGGAGGCCTTGATAGAGGAGGTTGTCAATTACATGGTAGCAGCACTGATGTGATCAAAATAGGTGAGGAACCACATTCGGAAGGGAAAATATTGAGAATACATATGCTGGTGGTGCACAGGCTTTGGCGATCATTGATGTTTGTCCTGGGACATGAGAGCCACTCTAAATTTTGATGACCATCAGGTGGTGCAGCGGTTGCAGCAGCCAGCAGGTGAAAAGCCTTTCCAAGGTGAAGGAGAACCGTATGCGATGAGAGATTTGACGAAGCAGCTTGCCCTCCTATCAATAGTTGGATAATAAAGGCCAAAGGTAATGATCCATCACTTAATGCCCACCAGCAGTTGCAAAAGATGAGCGGACGTGGCGGCAAGTTATGTCGCTTCCGTTTAATACAGGCCTGATGACGTGGTGGCAAGTTTAAAAAATAGAAAGCCAGTTTGGAGATGCTGTTGCGGGACTTCTTGATCTAGAAGGCTAAATTATTTTAGAGAGCCAATTGAGCTATCCAAATTTACCTAGGCGGCTAGGCTCTTAAAGTTGCTCTTATAATTTGAAATTTACCTAGGCGGCTAGGCTGTTGAGGAAGTGGTGCGTACTAATCAAGAACCGTATTCTTCTCCTGGAATATTTCCTGTTGTCATCTTGCTAAGGCCCGGTTTAGTTCAAAAAAAATTTTCAACCTAAATTATCACATCGAATCTTGCGGCACATGCATGGAATATTAAATATAGATGAAAAAAACTAATTGCACAGTTTGGTTGGAAATCGCGAGACGAATGTTTTAAGACTAATTAGTCCATGATTAGCCATAAGTGCTACAGTAACTAACATGCACTAATGATGGATTAATTAGGCTTAATAAATTCGTCTCACAGTTTCCAAGCGAGCTATGTAATTAGTTTTTTTATTAGTATCCGAAAACCCTTTCCGACATCCCTAAAATATCCGACGTGACGTCCAAAAATTTTCATTTCGCGAACTAAACACACAGCCTGAGCTCCCAAGCTGAGCAGCATCGAATCCCAGGCGGCTGTACGACGCATTCCATGTCCCTATCCAGTCTTGCCGTCCTCGCAAACATTTGCCAACACCCTCACGGTTCCGTTCCAAGTGCTCACTTCTGCTTCTGCCAAACAAAGTCGCCGGCCTTGTACGGCTTAATCAATTTGCAGACACGAACGGTGATCGAAAAGCCTGCCGTCTCTAACAATGAGTGAATACACGCACGTTAATCTTGTCTTGTATTAAAGGACGCCATGGATGCACATGCAAACTACATTAGAGCAAGAGCCGGCAGCAATGGAAAGCTTCTACTTCAAGCTGTCCTTGCTCGGCATTCTTATTCCCTGTGTTCTCCTTGATACTTCAATCGTTGCCGAGACGACCGGCGATGACGAGCTTCGCACGTTCATCGTCCGCGTACAGCCGCCGGAGAAGCACGTGTTCGCCATACCAGACGACCGGACGGCGTGGCACAGGTCGTTCCTCCCTGAGGACGGCCGGCTTCTCCACGCCTACCACCACGTCGCCAGCGGCTTTGCCGCCCGCGCGGCTGACGCAGCGGGAGCTCGACGTGCTGTCCGTCACGCCAGGCTTCCTCGCGGCGCAGCCGAACGTGGCTTATGAGCTGCTGACGACGCACACGCCTCGGTTCCTCCGACTGGACGTGCCACAGGAGGGCGTGAGCGCCATAAACCACAGTGCTTCTGGGTTTGGGGACGGCGTCATCACGCTGAGGAGTGGCCGGCGTCGTGGCAGCGGCGCGGCACTCAAAGGCCCTGGCCAAATACATGGCTGTTTGGAGGTTCTGAGGCTCCTGTAGCTCCACGTCGACCTTAATGTGCTCCGGGAGGCCGCCTTCTGGGACGTGGAGAGGTTCCGAGCATGACAGAGCACCGCATTGAACCGGTTGGAGTAGTCCTGTACCATGGAGGTGAAGGGCAGGCGAGCAAGTTCGGATAAACGTGTCCCACGAATAGCCAGCCCAAATTGTAGATTGCACAGCTCCTTGAAACGTTCCCACGTAGGCATGCCCTCGTCTTGCTCGAGGGCGTAGTACCATGTTTGGGCCGCGCCGGTGAGATGGTACGACGCGAGCCAAGTGCGGTCCGAGGCAAGGGTACGCTGCCCGTGGAAAAACTGGTCACAATGATTGAGTCAATTGAGGGGATCCTCGGCGCCATCGTATGTGGGGAACTCCAACTTGTAGAAGCGCGGAGGGTGAGCGCTGTGGCTAACACCCGGAGCGGCTGGTTCAAGAGTAAAGGCTGCGGACGACGAGGCGCCGTGGTGGTGCTGCATGTTGCTGCCGTAAAGTAGAGGGCCATCAACGCCTCCATAGAAAAACCCCTTGGTGTAGGAGGGCTGCTGTACCGCCCACCGTAGTGGATCATGGCGCATGTGGTAGGGGCTGGGGCAGCCAACGTCATGGTCGTCGGAAACATTGCCATCGTATACACCGGCCCTACCGTCGGGGCCAGGGCATAAGATGGGATCGGCGACGGGGAGGGCGACATCCGCAGTAGATGGATGGGCACGCCGGTTGCACTAGAGTGGGGCTCCCAGCAGGAAACACCGGCGGTAGGGAGGCCATGGCCGATTGCGGCGGCGGTGGTGGGCGCGGTGGGGAGGGCAGCGGCTGCTGCGAGGCGAGGTAGGACTGCATCGCGGCCATGGAACGGGTCAGCTCGTGGATGGCCGCGATCATCTGCTCCATCGACATTGTAGAGGACGGAGCGGACGTCGAAGCGGATGGCAGCAGCTGCGCAGCAGTGGTGATTGGCGGCGGCGGCGGTGGGTTGGTGGAGGTGGAAAGAGGGCCTAACATCGCTGATACCAGATTGATAGGACTAGATGCCCTACCGGAGTTGCTGCGAAGGTTGTAGGGATGGAAGAGCGGCGGGCGAGGCTTAGGGCAGCGGCGGCGGGTTGGCGCCGTGGTGATCACGGCGCAAGGAAGAAGAGAGGGTGCGGCTAGGGCTCCCCAGAGAAGCCGGCAACAATTAGGTTGCTTCTGCTTAATTCTAATCTTAATTGTTTACATAGTCTTTATCCTCTCTAGGATCCTATAATTAAGGAACAAATACCATAAATAGCTAATAATAAGAATATGGGCTCTTAGCCCCTATAACCGGCGTCCTTCTCTAGCCACTAATGGGCCTGCGCCTATTATAGGCTACGCCGGTCATAACAGGATACTACATACCCCCCCCCCCCCCCCCCCTTTTTTTTTTAAGATGGAGCACATGAGGGAATGTATCTTCGGAGTTATAGTGGAAGGTATAGAAATCCAGAAATGCTTATTTCACTTACCTTCAATAGGCCTCCTCTTTGAAGGAGAAATTTTTCCTCATAAATCATCAGATATCCACTTCCAATCTTGTTATATAGCTGTAATAATTTTGAAGGATGCAAATTGGTACTGCAGTGAAGGTATAACCTAGTATTAGTAATTGTGCGCTTGACCTATCGTAATAGCTTTGATCAATAGAAATTAAGCACCGGAAATGCTAGCAACAAGAAAAAAATCATCAAATTCAAAACCTGCATATTGATATTGCAATAATATTACCTGTAAAGTAATTGGAAGTAAAAGGATAAGAACCTGCTGTCTGTTGAACTTTTCATTTGCCTCATTTGGCACCTATTAACAACACAGTAATCATCTAGCCTATCAGCAAATACTTAAACAAATAGGAACAACGGTCATAGAATGAAATGGGTGAGCAGAAAATACTCTATATTGGCCAAATTTAATTCTGCCTCTAGCATAGGGAAAAACAAACCCTGCAATAACTCCATTTTCATTTAATGTAAGGAACAGTCCATGTAATATTCTTTCTAACGGATACTCTGTTTACACCAGATCTCATACTACACCTTTCCTATATATGAATTCTGGTACAAAATCCATAAATTCATCAGGCCTTTGGACAACCCTCATCCCCTTTCCCGCCTTTCATATGAGCTATCTCCATCAACATAAACCTATGTAAACAAAATATTTTAATGCCTGAAACCCAGGCCACATGTACAGAGAAACAAATATAAGAGGTCCAAAGCCCAAACTCCACACTACAATTTTACGTTGCATATGAGAATGTGAAAGAGTCCTAAATAACTGGGAAAAGCATAACAGCCCCTGGCTCATTCATGGCCTTTCTCTTTGTGCTTATGCCAGCTATATGCCTTATGCAACAAGGATATGTGCCAAGGAATTTCTATAAACCATTTAGAGCTTCTCCCACTGTGCTTGATTAGATTAGAGACCTACTACATGAACAATAGGCTGTATAATAATAATCAAACTGAAGTTGCTACACAACATTGACTTGTTAGTTGCTCATCAGACTGCAAGAAGAAATCATTTTTTCAGTATGGAAACACTCTCACTCTGATAATAAAAATGGAACGTATCAAGCAAAAAAAACAAATTATGATGGATTGCGATGATCAGTCCGAACCTGCTCCTTTGTCAGTTCGAAGGCTAGTCAGCAGTGTGCACCCTTTGTTGGCTTGAGTCACGGGGACAGAAAAAGGAAATCATTCCTGCTAGCCATTGCTGAGTCACGTTTGGACATGAATCCATGATTGATGCTTTGCATAAATCTCAAGCTCCAATCTGGCACGAGGATGCCATGCTACCTTCACCGGATGCATCCGCGGAGAAGAGCTGGGCGGACACCGGCGAGGACATGACCAAACGAGAGGAGGAGGGATCCCGGATCGGGATTGCCGGAGGAGCGGGAACGGATGGCCGGCACGGATTGGGAGGGGGCGACGCAAGCAAGGAAAGAGTGGCGGGTAGGGTGCGGAGCGGGAACACGCAAAAATAATCTCGTGCGGTTGCCGGCTGCGGGTACTACTGCAGCGGCATTTCGAGATGGGGAAGTAAGCATGGAAAATGCCGTAGGTACACGTGGCTGGGTAAGGAACCGCTCGGTGAAAAAAAGAAATACGATGGGAGCGCGCCGCAAGAGACAAACATGCTATCAATGTAAATAGTTTTCGACTAGTTTCCAACCAGGACCGCTTGTCAGATCATGGTGGAAGATTTAGACACGTTGGATTGGAGTTTAAAATCGATCTAACGGATAAGAATTAAGACGTGTATGAAATATTTGGGTGAGAGAATATTTTCAATTCTTTCGCTCCTTTATAGTATAGATAGATTTACAATGTCTTATTACTATATTTACAATAATTTCTTTAATATAATTTATTGGATAGAGTGATGTAATTTGAAGATAACACAACTTTTATCTTTATATATATATATATATGGATAGTAGGTCTCAGAAATATATTCCAAATTATTCAAAAAAAAAATTATTTATATGGGTTGCAGATATGAGAGAAATATATGCCAAATTATTCACAAACGCCGTAGACAAAACATACCAAAACAAAGATCGATCATCCATTATCTTCTCTTCTACCTCCGGTTTAGGCGTCTTCTTCCCGACGCGGAACATCCCACAGGGTAAGGGAGCGGAGCTCTGGGCAGTCGCGGGTGAGAGCGGAGATGTCGGCGTCGGTGACACCACGCGCTAGGTGGCTCCTGCAGACGGCCGCCGCCGTGAGGTGTGCATCCGTGGCCTCCTTGCCATCGACGGTCCTCTCGCGGATGTCGCCATCATGGTCCGTCAGATCGGCCTCATCATCCTCATTATCCTCATCCTCCTCCTCTTCAAGGTATTCAAATGCAATCTTCTCAAGGGACGAGTCTCCAATGTATGGAGATAACAGAAAGGCCAAATGCACCAGGGTGACAAGATCATCCAAATAAAGTGGAATAAGAGTATTGTGATCAAGGTCTAGCAGAGATAAAAAATTGAAAGTGTCAGAGGCTGGATTGATGGTTAAGAAGTTGGGTACCTTAGCAAAGAGGCCATGCAGGGGGGCTTGGAAGAACCTGCAACAATGTTAGGCCCAATGATGATGGATTTGAGTGTTGGTGCAGGAGCTGGTGCAGGGACTGCCTTGGTCACTGAATGAAACTGAACAGCCAAAGCAGTCATAATTTCTGTAGGAACAACTGACACTTTCTTTGTAACTAACCCTTTTCTCTATGTTCTCAACATGTGCATCAACTACCTCGACCACTATTTCTTCCAAGTCAAGTGCTGCAGTCTGCTCATTCCATCGTCCTCGGTCCCCTCCATCAATGTTCATGGCCGAGCAAACGCGGGAGCCTGCTAGGGTGGCATCAGACCGTGCTAGAGGCACGGGTCCGGTCTAGCGTGGGGGCTGAGGAGGATGGGGCCTCCTTATCAGGAAGTTTAGAAACACTCTTCTTCTTCAGGACGAAGACCAACACAGTCCAAGAGTGACCCATTTGTGGTAGACCAGCATTAAACTTGACTGGAATCTTAGCATTGTCATTCAAGTAAACTTTGGCAATGACTCTAGCAAGGTTGTTGGAATCATGCCAGTGTAAAAGAATACTGAAACCAGAGACTACCTTAGCTATGACTACAGTGTTGCGTAAGTCTTCTAGAAAACCAATAAGCATAACCCAGGCTTCTCGATCCAAATCAAAATACCTAGCTTTCTTAGCTTCATCATGTTTAATGATCATCATAGACTAGTTGCTAAAGCTAAAAACAAGACCTAGGAATTTCTCCCTATCCATCGAGCGTCTGAACCAAATGTACGCATCTCTCAGGGGGCAGGGTTTTACCCCGGTAGCACACACCTGATGGATGTCCATGAAGAAGCTTCTGAGTGATGTTGCAAGGCTGCCAAAATCATCCTTATGTACTGGCGATTGCACCTTCACAATCGTTAGGTCTTCATTGCAGAGCATGTAGCACCTAGTAACGAAGACCTCATAAGAAAGGGCGGGCATGGCACAGGGTCATCAAGGGTGAACCCAAGAGGTAAATGTGGGCAGAGATCCACTTCAAAGTTCGCCATTGAAGGCGATGAGTTGGGGTTTTCTACTATTGGTAGGAGAGAGCCGGGATGAACTGTGCAAGTGGATGATTTGAGGGTAAGCGCTAAACCACCGTTTATAGCAAAATTTCCTTATGTCCCTTCAACTTCCAAAAGGGAAACGTGCCAGTAACGATGAGATTTACGGGCCATGGAAAGGCAGGCGTGAGAAGAATGCCTATAATTGAAGCAAATCTTACATCTTACTGTATTAGAGCAACCTTTCCTTAAATGACTAGGGCCCAAGCCCTTTGAATAGAGGAGGTGGGCCTCGACAGGGACCTTTGTGTGCCGAGGGGGTATTCTGGGATGGGCCCGAGTGAGCCATCGAGCCGAGAGAGGGGCCATGCAGTGCTGAATTTGAATTTGAAACCAGGGGGGAACCACCACAGGCTCCACCAGAGAAGGCGCTAAGCATTTAGGAGCCTAGAAAAGAACAGGCCGTGATGCCACATGGATGAAGAACTCGACTTGATTTTCGGGAGATCAAAGGAATCCACATCAAAATTCTTTGGATAATCAGCGGGGTAATTGAGGCACAAGAAAACAGATCGAACAGCCTCAGCGAAGGTTTTTTTCTGGATTTTGAACCAACTGTAGTCCACTTAGCCTCTTGTTCTAGGCACCAGAGATCAAAGTGTTTGCGCCAATTGGGGCCTCCACCCCAATGCAAGAAGAAATGCTTTAACTTGTAAACCATGTGTCGGTGCAGAAAGTGACCAACACGTAAATATTTGTAGTTTTGCCGTACGTTGTGATCGGAGGTGGCCTAGCACTCAATGACACAGGGTTTATACTAGTTCAGGCAATGTGCCCTACGTCCAGTTTGAGTCGGTCGGTGACTTTATTCCTAAGCCCAGGTGCTCGAAGTTTGCAGTGGGGTTACAAACGAGAAGGATAAAGATGGGGGGTACAAGAGGTCCGGTCAGACTCTGGTCAGAGGAGCTGAGAGTGACGGGAGCCCCGCTATGCGCTAAGTGTTTGAGTGTGTGCTCGTGGTTTGAACCTGGAGGCTCTGTTGTTGTGGACTAATGAACCGATCGATCGAATGAATCTACCTGTTGGGAGAGAGCGCATCCCCTTTTATAGATGAAGGGGATTGCCTTACAAGTGAGAGGGAGAGAGTACGTATGCTACTAAGCCTTGTCTACGCCGGTGGGTACAAGATGATGGTAGGCGCCCACAATACTATCGAATGTCAGATGCACGTGGGAGGTTGTGTTGTCTTCTTCGGGTATGGCAGACGTCGGCGCCTGCCACACTGTTGATACCTGGAGGCATGCAAGGGGTTTTACCATGTTCGCCTGGTATGGTAAATGCCGGCGCCCACAACACTGCCGATGCCCAGAGACATGTGGGGGAGCCTTACCGTATGGGAGTTAATGGCGCCCACAATACTGTAGGGGAAAATATCGGCGCCTACAACACTGCTTGGGTTCTGTCATGCCAGGGAGGTCGCAGAGTACTATTTCTGCAGGTGTACAGGGTATGGTCCTCGGTATTGCAGTTTGACTTGTGCGTCCTGCCTTACTTTCTCCGTCCATTTCCTGGTCCTTACCGAGCGGGCGTCCCCGGTCGGTTGGTCCCAGTCGGCTCTGATCACGCCAGTCGGAGAAGAGCAGTGAGCTAGGGTTTGACGCATCCCCGGTCAGAGACGCGGGTCGGAGTCGGAAGCGGTGTTTTGGCTAGGCCTTCAGGTCGGAGAGGTCGTTCGGAGATGGACTGGAAACCGAAGCGAGCGCTCCGGTCGGAGAGGTGGGCCGAAGTTAGAAACGGGCACCGTTCCTCCTCGGCCATGCCTTCCGGTCGGTGATTGGTTCGCTCTTCTGGCCTGTCGTTTAGGTACTTGGGCCAGCCCATGAGTTGCGCGTTTGTTTGCAACATTGCCTGCTGGGCCGAGCCTTTGTTGGAAAGCTGGTCCATGAGGGACCCCGGGTTTATGAACTCGATAGGAGCCCCCAAACCCCCGGGCTATTCGGGTAGAATCGTCTGGGGGGTTTTTGCTTTGACGGTGGGTGCGCGCGAGCGCACCCGCGGGTGTAGCCCCTGAGCCCCCGGGTGATTCGGGTAGAATCGTCTAGGGGTTTTTCGTGTTTGCCAGCGTGGGAGATTTTGTTTCGTCAGTGGGTGCGCGCGAGCGCACCCGCGGGTGTAGCCCCCGAGCCCCAGGGTGATTCGAGCAGGATCGCCTGGGGGTTTTGTCAGCGGGCGTGTGTGCGTGTTTTTTAGTCGAGACGGAGTCATCAACCAAGGCGTCATTGCGCAGCCAAGGTGGTTAGTTTTTAGGGATCGAGTGAGACGGAGCTCGTGGATCCTGGCATCGGTGCGCGCCGTGGGATCGAGGTAGTTAGTTTAGGGATCGGACGAGACGGAGCTCGCAGATCCTGGCGTCGGTGCGCGCCGTGGGATCGAGCGAGTCGGAGTCGTGGATCCTGGCGTCATTGCAGTCCCGTGCAGCTGAAGCAGTTAGTTTAGGAATCAGACGAGACGGAGCTCGCGGATCCTGACGTCGGTGCGCGCCGTGGGATCAGGCGAGTCGGAGTCGTGGATCCTGATGGGGCGAGTTCGAGGTCATAGACCTAGGCGTTTGGTGTGCAGTCGAGGCTTAGCCGAGGGATGGGATGAGTTTAGGGTCGCAGACCCAGGTGTTTTTGGGTGTCTTGAGCCCCCGAGCACCGTTGGGCTTTGGTAGGGGTCGGTTTGAGTTGTGTGTGTTACCCCGTCCTCGGTTTCTCACAACCGGAGGGTCTGAGCTTTGTCGCTTGCCTCGATCGCTCGGGCTCGAGTGAAGCACTCGGTGAGCTCGCTAACGGGTATGATCGAGTGGACTCCTTGTCCGTCGTTTGTGATGGGGTCGGCATAGCCCTCTTGTGATATTCCACTGCTCCTTTACCTGCAACCCGACAGATGCCTAGGTCGTTCCAGAGACCGACCCAGGTGGCTGAAAGCTCTAGTTTGGTTTTGGTGAATTGATGAAACCCTAAGTGCTAACCTAGTTTATCAAGTGATCATGAGATAGGTAGCACACTCCAAGTGATGAAGCAAATGAAGATCATAGCATGATGATGATGATACCATGATGATGATCAAGTGCTTGGACTTGGAAAGAAGAAAGAGAAAAACAAAAAGCTCAAGGCAAAGGTATAAACCATAGGAGCTATTTTGTTTTGGTGATCAAGACACTTAGAGAGTGTGATCACATTTAGGATTGATAGCCGTACTATTAAGATGGGTGAAACTCGTATCGGAATACGGTTATCAAAGTGCCACTAGATGCTCTAACTCATTGCGTATGCATTTAGGATCTAGTGGAGTGCTAACACCCTTGAAAATGTTTGTGAAAATATGCTAACACATGTGCACAAGGTGATGCACTTGGTGGTTGGCACATTTGATCAAGGGTGGTGAAGTTTGGGAGCAAGGGTAAGAAACTCCACCGGCAGAGTGTCCGCCCGTAGAGTGCGGACAGTCCAACGGTGCCACCGGTGCCCTAGACAGAAAAGACGGAGGTCACTGGGAGTGACCGGACGCTGGCCTCGGTTGGACCGGCGCGTCTGGTCAGATGTATCCACGAAACGCTGGCGTCGGTCAAACGATCGGACGCTGGGTCGCTCTACAACCGGACGCTGGTAGGGTGCGTCTGGTCAGTGCTGATGTACGCTGATGTGAGGCACATAGAGGAGACATCGGCTGACCGGACGCTGGTAGGGTCTTGTCAAGCATGACCGGACGAGTCCGGTCGGCAAAATATGTTTCTAGAACCTTACTGGAAACGACCGGACGCTGGAGGCTCAGAGTCCAGTCAGTTGTAGCGGAGCATTCGGTCAATTGATGACCGTTGAAATCTGATGAACATTATTTGAAGCAGGGGACATGTGGCATGAATCACGTGACCGGACGCTGAGGGCCAGCATCCGGTCGATTGGACCGGAGCGTCCGGTCACCCCGCGTTCAGCCCAGTGAAGTGGTACAACGACTCTGTTTCATGGGGGCTTCTATTTAAGCCCCATGGCTGGGTGAAGCTCACACTCTTGGCCATTTACATTGACATAGCAACCTTGTGAGCTTAGCCAAATCCCTCCAACTCATCTCCATCATTGATTCATCATTTTTGTGAAATTGGGAGAGAATCGAAGCGCATTGCTTGAGTGTTTGCATCTAGAGGCACTTGGTGTTCGTGTTTCGCTGTGGGCTTCGCTTGTTACTCTTGGTGGTTGCCGCCACCTAGACGGCTTGGAGCAGCGAGGATCGTTGAGCGGAGAGTGGTGACTGTCTCCGACTCCGATCGTGGTGATTGTGAGGGGTTCTTGATCTTTCCCCAGCGGAGAGCCAAAAGGTACTCTAGTGGATTGCTCGTGGCTTGTGTGATCCTCATCTTGTGTTGGTTGTGTGACACCCTATTGAGGGTTTGGCATGTGAAGCCAATTAGCGCGTGAACCTCCAAGTGAGTGAATCGCCACAACGAGGAGTAGCTTGCCGGCAAGCAAGTGAACCTCGGTAAAAAATCATTGTGTTCATCATTGATTCCGAGGTGATTGGTCTTCATTGTTATTCATCCTTGTGATTGATTGGTTTCTTCATCTACACGGCGGTATAATCTTCTTGATCACTCTCTTTACTTTACCGCAAACTAGTTGACATGCTCTTTAGTGTAGCTAGTTGTGAGAGCTTGCTTGGTTGGTTGGTGTGGCTCCTTAGTTAGCTTTTGAGAGCACACTAACATAGGGTAGTGTCATAGCTTTTGTGCGAATAGACACTATCTAAACTAGAATTGTGGTAGGTGGTTTGCATTTTGAGTAGGCTAGTGCAACACTTGCTTCGCCTCATAATTGTCTAACCTTTTTGTTAAGTGTTGTTGTAGAAATTTTTATTAGGCTATTCACCCCCTCTAGCCATTAGGACCTTTCAGTGGCTTGCTCCTCTCCCCTCGATGGAGATTCTGTGGGTTTGACAGAGGCTTAGTGATGAGGACATCGCCAAGATGGAGTCGAGGACGACTCCAATTCAAGAAGGGGAGGATGATGAGGACATCGCCACGCTAGACATGCCGACGCCATGGTCTTCCCCAAGTTGCAATCCGTCCCCAACTCAGCTGCCACATCGCCCTCGGATTCAGCAGACACGTCGTCACTATTTCGGTCATAACTTTCTCATACGACATCGAAACGGGCCATTCTTGGATGCGTTGGAAAGGGGACGACGACGCCATCGTTTTGGATCTGGTCCCAGCTCTAGAAGGTCGTGGATCATTCTGTGTGACCACGGCAAGGTGCTGCGTCACCTATTTGGGCCAACTTGGCCATGTATCGTGTCGGGCCTTAAGCCCAAGTTGTGGGCGCCCAACCCTGGCCGTCCCCAACCCTAGGTCGAGTCTTAGACTATAAACACAGCCGCCGCCGCTGCTACACAATTGGGTTTTGTTTAGAGTTTAGTTTTCCATCGAGAAACTGAATCGTTCATTATAACTGTGGTGACAAATCCTTTTACAGTGATCTAGGGGCCCCGTTCTTGATCTCCTCCACTGTGTCGATTAGTTCTTTGGAACCGAGTTCTTGAACCCTCTATTGATATTCACGTCATTCATATTTGCAATTTCAGATTGTGTGTTTTACCTTCTTGCTTGTGCTCTTCGATTTGCTTGCAAGAAAAGCCTTCTTGGCGAGGTCAATCAAGTTGTGCTTGGTTGATAACCAACGGAGCAGTGGTGTAATGGTTGCAGGGTTCGAATCGCGTCTGATTTGAAGCCGGATCGCCAACGTCGAGATCTCCACAAATTGAAATTACCGGTTACCTCTCGGAAGATCGGGCCTGTACTCATCAATTAGGATCGAATGAGAAGGTTGAGATGACCATATCCGCTTCAGGGCAGACTAGGCTAGGGCCGCATAGGGCTCATCTGTGTTTTCTTCCCTCACTCTGTTTGATGCGAGGCTGACTTGAGCCCTTCGTGGGCTATCCTTTGAACCCTGGTCGGTCGTTGCTCATGTTTGAATGAGGCAACTGCCACTTCGTGACACAACACGGAGCGTTGTGATGCATTTCACTGCATGTGCGATGCCTTAGTTCCTAAGCCCCCGGGCGATTCAGGGCCCGAATCATCCGGGGGGCACGGGCATATGGAATGAATGCGTGTATGGATGTATGAATGATTATAAAGAAATAGTGGGGGTTGGTAAGGTTGCCTTGATGACTCAAGTGACGGGGTTTTGAAGAGCTCCAATCAGAGATGTCCGATCGGGACCCGTGCTCGTCATTCATGATGGAGCTGGCATGGCCTTCATGGGGCGTCCCTTTGCTCCTTACCTGTCTCTCGATGTTTTCCTAAGCCATTTGATCGACTTTAGGAAGTCCAATGGTCTCTCCTGGTGGAGATCCCGTTGTTTGGGTTTTTTCAAGGACAACCTGGGTAGGCGGAGGGCCACTTGTGAGTGGTGGTGCTTTGGTGCCTGCGCTCGGCATGTGGTAGTGGTTGGCCATACCCAGGCCACATCCTATCTGACCAGGTGCCATTTCGTCGGTTAGTATGCGTCCCATCGGTCAGGGTGCGTCCCACCGTTTCCCATCCGCATTGAATGAGGGAAGGGAGAGAGTTTTTTGCTCTGATCTTTTGCCCTTCTTCAGCTGCCGTGTTTCCTCCTTAAATAGGGGAAGGGAGAGGACTTCTCGTTGTAGTCCTTTGCATGTTCTCCAACCATTGCCTTTCCTCCTTCTTCCTTCTCACCAAGAGTGCCTGTATGCCGCGGCGGTTCCTAAGTGAGAGAGAGGGTAAGCGAGGGGTAGAACTCATAGATTCCTTCATGAATCCAGAGCACAATGTTGAGCTGGAGGTTGTCTGAGGTGGTGCTGGCCGTCTTTGCCTGAGGAGGGGTGGCTTCCGCTGAAGGAGGTGGAGTGCTAGATTCATCTACGAGGCCTTTTTCAGGATGGAGCCATGCATGGATTCTTTTTGATGGATCTTCACTGAGCGAGCGTTGTCAGAGGGGAAGTTGCCTAGGACCATGCTGGTGGAGGGTTTTGTGCCTGCAGCTGCTCAGGTTGGCCAGTTCATAAAGTTTGATTGGATGTCTTCTAGCCACGGTGGCCATACCTTGGCGGGTAGCGTCCCTACCCAGGAGCTGCCTCGACTGCATGAGAAGGTCAGGAGCTCCATGCTCTTCAGCTGAGCACTTGAGGTACCTATTGCATTCGCCGAAGTCGAGGGAGCGGAACCGCGCGGTGTCCTTTCAGCGGTGGTTATGTTCGGCGGCTTGTGCCGTGGCCTTCCCTTTGGCATCAGCTGATGCCGCCGAGCGGCCATAGTAGTATTTGGAGTAGAAGTAGTCAGCAAATGTAATCGTTAAGTTTGGGGGAGCCCCCATGTGAATAGTTTTTGTATCAATGAATACATCAGTTCTGTTTTTTGTGATAGGATCACTATCTGTTCCTTGTTTTTTTATCCTAGCATAGCTTTGTTTTTATCCTTTCTTTTTCACACCTGCCCGTTCGTTCCATAGGCTATAGCTTTTAAGAACCTGGGCATGGCCCACGGGGCTCGGTTTCTCATCATCGTAGGTCATGGTGGGGTGCGTTTGGTTGGGAGTAAGAATAAAGTCACGTAGAGTAATTTAAAGGGATGGAATGCCCTTTTGTTCGGGCAAAAAGTTTTTACCATGTGGTAGTAAAAAAGAGAGGTAGTATTTAGTATTGTATCCTCATGGAGCCCCCGAGTGACCCGGGCTAAAAATGTTCAGGCTAGGGTGCTTTATAGGAGCAAGTGTTGACTAAAAAAGTGGTAAGACCAAATTTTAGGGAAAAACGATGTAGCTATTCAATGTTCCAAGTGTTGGTGAGAACGTTGCCGTTGTCGTCCTCCAGTCTGTAGGCACCTGGTCGGATCACTTCGGTTACGGTATAGGGTCCTTCCCATGGTGGAGAGAGTTTGTGTTTTCCTTCGTTGATTGGGTCCTTTGGAGCACGAGATCACTGACTTCAAGGGTCCTCCCCCTGATCTTCCTTTCATGATACCTGTGGAGAGTTTGTTGGTAGCGAGCAGAGCGGATGACGGCCGTCTTGTAGGTTTCCTCGAGTAGGTTGACTACGTCTTGCTGAGCCTCCATGTCTCGGTCATGGTCGAAAGCCTTCACTCTTGGGGCGCCGTGGTCGAGGTCAGAGGGCAGCACTGCTTCAGCTCCATAGGCCAGGAAGAAGGGTGTGAACCCTGTGGATCGGTTCGGGGTCGTTCTCAAGCTCTAGAGGATTGCTGGGATCTCTGCAACCCATCGTCTGGCGTACTTGTTGAGTCGGTCGAGGATGCATGACTTGAGTCCTTAGAGGACCATGCCATTGGCACGATCGACCTGACCGTTAGTTCATGGGTGTTCGACCGAGGCCCAGTTGATTCTGATGTCATATCCATCACTAAAGTCCAGGAACTTCTTCTCGGTGAAGTTAGTCCCGTGGTCAGTGATGATGTAGTTAGGAACGCCGAACCGGTAGATGATGTCGAGGAAGAATTTGACCGCCTCTTCCCAGTGGATGTTGGTGTGGGTTTGGCCTCTATCCACTTGGTGAACTTGTCGACTGCTATGAGTAGGTGAGTGAAACCACCTAGGCCCTTTTTGAGGGGTCCCACCATGTCGAGGCCCCAGACCGCGAATGGCCAGGTGATGGGGATGGTTTGGAGCTCCTGTGCCGGCAAATGGGTTTGCCGAGTGTAGAACTGGTATCCTTCACACATATGGACTACCTCCTCTGCATCTCATAGCGTGGTGGGCCAGTAAAAACCTTGGCGAAAGACTTTTCCGACCAGTGACCTTGGGGACGCATGATCTCCTCAAATCCCGGCGTGGACCTCGAGGAGGAGCTGCTTCCCCTGGTTGGTGGGGATGCACTTCATGAGCACCCCCTATGGACTCCATTTGTAGAGTTCATCACCGAGCGTGATGAAGGTCTTGGCGCATAGAGCGATCCATCGGGCTTTAGTCCTTTTGGGTGGGAGAACCTCCTCGAGGAGGTACACGAGTAGCGGCGCTCGCTAGTCAGTTTGATCGAGTGCCAATATGACGACATTGGCGAGTGACGTCGTCATGGAGGTACTAGGGTCGGAGCCCCCGAGCGCTGGCGTTGGGGTCGGAGCCCCCGGGCACTGGCTTGGTGTCGAGGTTGGAGCCCTCGGGCGCCATCTGGGCATCGGGGTGTGTCTGGATCAGACCTTCTAGGATGCGAGCGGATGGCTTGTGGATGTCGTTGATGAAGACCCCGCTTAGGGATGGATCTCGCCTGGCGGCCAATTTTGTAAGAAAATCAGCGGCATCGTTGTCCTTTTGGGGGACGTGATGCAGCTCGATCCGTTGGAATTTGTCCTCGAGCTTGTGCACCTCTTGGTAGTATGCTGCCATGAGGGGGCTTTTGCAGGAGGACTCCTACAAGACCTGATCAACGACCAGCTCTGAGTCACCGTGAACGTAGAGTTGCGTAGCACCAAGCTCGATGGCGATGCGTAGTCCGTTGATGAGGGCCTCGTACTCCGCAGCATTGTTTGAGGCTGAAAAGTGGAGGCAGATGGCGTAGCGGAGCCTACTACTATCTGGGTCATCAGAACCACTCTAGCCCCCGAGCCAGGCGCCATTACAGACCCATTGGAGTACATTGTCCAGTACTAGTGGGTGACGTCCGGGGTCGATAGCTGCACCTCTGTCCATTTGGTGACAAAATCCACGAGAGCCTGAGATTTAATAGCGGTATGGGGCATGTACCTCATGTCATGGCCCATGAGTTCGAGTGCCCACTTGGAGATCCATCCCGCAGTGTCGCGGTTGCGGATGATGTCCCAAGCGGGTATGAAGTGATGACCACAACTTCATGGTCGGTGAAGTAGTGCAGGAGCTTCTGGGTTGCCATCAGTACGGTGTATAGGAGTTTTTGCACCTAGGGGTACCGGATCTTGGGGTCGGTGAGTACTTCCCCAACAAAGTATATGGGTCGCTAGACCTTAAGGTGGTGTCCTGGCTCCTCCCTTTCGACTACCAGCGCGACGCTTACCACATGGTTGCTATCTACGATGTAGAGGAGAAGGGGTTCTCCCCATTCGGGAGCGACGAGGATCGGGGCTAATGTCAAGGATGCTTTGAGGCTCTCTAGAGCCTGCTGAGCTTCCTCAGTCCATACGAAAGTGTCTGTCTTTTTTGAGGAGCTTGTAGAGTGGCATCCTCCGTTCACCGAGCCAGGAGATGAATCGGCTTAGGGCAGCCAGACCGCCGGTGATCCTTTGCATGCCCTTGACGTTGCATATGGGGCCCATGTTGGAGATGGCCATGATTTTTTTGGGGTTGGCCTCGATGTCGCGCTCAGACACAATGTATCCTAGCAGCTTCCCCTTTGGAACCCCGAAAACACATTTTTTGGGATTCAACTTGATGTTGAACCTTCGGAGGTTCGCGAATGTCGCGACCAAGGTTGGGATCAGGTGCAAGCTTGAGCCGTTTTGACCACTATGTCATCAACATAGATGACGATTATTGGTTTTGGCCGCTTTGCTTGATTGGGCTGATCGTGCGGGTCGATTTGGTCAGCGAAACATTGCTGCATGCACCTTTTTTAGGTGGCGCCAGCGTTCTTCAGGCCAAAAGGCAAGGTTACATAGCAGTACAAACCATATGGGGTAATGAACAAGGTCACGAGCTAATGGAACTCCTTCATCGTGATCTAGTGATAGCCCGAGTAGGCATCCAGAAAGGAGAGGGTCTCGCAACCTGAGGTGGAGTCGACTATTTGGTCTATGCGTGGTAAAGGAAAGTGATCCTTTGGACACGCTTTGTTGAGGCCAGTATAATCAACGCACATTCTCCATTTCCCGGTCTTCTTTTTAATAAGAACAGGATTGGTGAGCCAGTCGAAGTGGAATACCTCTCTGATGAATCCAGCTGCCAGGAGTTTGACGATCTCTTCGCCTATGGCCCTACGCCTCTCATCGTCGAAGTGATGCTAGCGCTGCTTGGCGGGCTTCGAGCCCAGGATGAGGCACAGTGCGTGCTCGGTGACCTCCTGTGGTATGCCCATCATGTCCAAAGGCTGCCATGCGAAGACATCGCGATTGGCGCGCAGGAAGTCGATGAGATTGCATTCCTATTTGGCCAGGAGCTGGGTCCTAATCCTCACTGTCTTGGTTGGGTTGGTGGGGTCGATTCCCATCGCCTTGGTTTCCTCGAGCGGGCTAAAGGCCATCGAGGAGGTTGGTTTGTTGTAGTCTAGGACTGCCAGGGTCGATGACTCCCCGAGCCGTGGGAGCTCAGACGAGTTGACGACCGCAGTGGCGAGCTCAAAATGCTCGCGGTCACACATGAAGGCGTGCGAGAAGGCGCTGCTCATGGTGATTATGCCGTTCGGTCCTGGCATCTTTAGCTTGAGGTAGGTGTAGTTGGGGATCGCCATGAATTTGGCGTAGCATGGTTGCCCCAAGATGGCATAGTAGGACCCTAGGAAGTCCACCACTTTGAAGGTGAGGACCTCCGAGCAGAAGTTGGTTCGGTTGCCAAACGTGATGGGTAGATCGATCTGCCCGAGTGGGTATGCCTGCGCTCCAGGGATCACCCCATGGAAGGGAGAACCCGCTAGGCGAACATCTGACCGGGGGATGCGCATGGCGTCGAGGGTGTCGACGTAGAGGATGTTGAGGCTACTGCCTCCATCCATCAGCACCTTGGTGAGGCACTTCTTGCGAACGATGGGGTCGACGATGAGCGGGTAGCATCCTGATCTCGTGACGTGGGAGGGATGGTCCCTCTAATTGAAGGTGATTCGAGATTCTGACCAGCTGAGGAAGGAGGGGACGGCTGTCTCGGTGGCGCATGCCTCCCTATAGCACACCTTGTGCTGGCATTTGGTACAGATGGCGTTGGATCCACCGAAGATCATGATGCATTCCTCAGGGTTGGGGAAGCCGTCTCCGTCCTTACCTACCATGCCTCCTTTCTTGGGTGCTACCTCTTTGCTGTCTCCTTCTTTTGGCCCACCGGCCTGTCGGAGGAAACATTTGAGGAGCTTGCAGTCCTTGTAGAGGTGTTTGACGGGGTAGGTGTGGTTGGTGCATGGGCTATCCATGAGTTTGTTGAAGTGGTCAGGCAGGCCCTGTTGGGGTTGCTTGCCCATGCGGTCAGTTGCGGCGACCAACGCGGTGTTGTCTGGTCAGCGCCAATCCTTTTTGTTCTTCTTGCGCCTCTACGTGGAGGGGCCCTCGTCTTGGTCAACGCACTTGGCCTTGCCTTTGTCCTAGCCTCCATTGAAGACCGCTCTGACTACCTCCTCACCGGACGCGTGGTTAGTGGCGACGTCGAGCAGGTCGTGGGTGGTACGGGGCTTCAAGTAGCCAAGCTTATGGATCAGGGACTCGCAGGTCATCCCGGAGAGGAATGTGCTGATGACGTCCGTGTCGACAACATCAGGGAGGGAGTTGCATCGTTGGGAGAACCTGTGGATGTAATCCCGTAGGGACTCACTAGGCTCCTGCTGGCAGTTCTTGAGGTCCTAGGAGTTACTAGGGCGGACATACGTCCCTAGAAATTTCTAACGAAGACCCTCTTGAGGTCCGCCTAGTCATGGATGCTGTCGTGCAGGAGGAATTCAAGCCACACCCATACATGTTCCCCCACGCAGATGGGGAGATATTGAATGATGAAAAGGTCATCATCCACCCCTCCGGCTCAGCAGGTGAGCCAGAAATCTTCTAGCCAAATACCGGGCTTCGTCTCCCCAGTGTACTTGGCGATGTTGGTGGGCGGTCGGAAGCGCTGTGGGAATGGTGCTCTCCGGATACGTTGGTAAAAGGCCCGTGGTCCCGGGTCCTCAGGGTTGGGACTTCGGTCGTCTGGCCGGCGACCATGCCTAGGGCACGTTTCACTGCTCCCCTCGATGGTTCGGCTAGGATCCGTGTCGCCTGCCCTCATCGCCGCTTGGTGGATGTCATCCTCATGTCGGGCCTGATGCCGGTTGCTGATGACGTTGTGAGCGTCTCGGTATGGACCAGGGCATTTGTGTACCGGCGGTTGGTGTGGAGCAGGTGCCAGGTCAGAACACGGTGCAACCGTTGCCTTCCAAGCCATGCTTGGCGGCTGTAGCGGTGAGCGGATGGAGCGATCCGTCTGGTGCGTCCCCACTCCCCCAATGGGGAGAGAGGGCGCATGTTGGAGTCACGATGCGGAGCTTTCCACCTGTTGAATGGCGGCAGCTTCTACCAGTGCCCGGACGTTTCGGTAGACCGCCTGCTCCTGGGGGTCGACGGGCTCGGGAACACCGCATAGAAGCATTCCCGCAGCGGCGATGTTCTGTCTAGCCCAAGCGAACTATGGGGGTAATTTCCCTCATTCATGATGTCGCGCTGGACCTGGCGGGCGCGACCCCAGGCACCGCCGGCCGGGTCATGCGCATGGGGCGCAATGTGCTGCACCGAGCGCGCCACCGGCCGGGTCATGCGCATGGTTCTACCATCGTTGTTATAGCTCCTTGGCGTGCCCTTGTGCGAACGCGAGGGCCCCCGCATACTGGTCCGGAGGGGTGTGAGTTTGTGCAGACTCCGCAACCACCGGTGGCTGTCCCAGAGCGTCCGCCATAGCACACTCCCAGGACGGATGGTGGCTAGGTGCCACGTCACCGATGCTAGAGCCATCGCTCTCAACCTCGTCGTCCAAGAGTTCGTGGAAGGTGGTGGGAGCATAGATCGCCATTCCCATGAATTCGGATATGAGAGGGGGTGGCACCAGCATCCCTCGGAGCCCCCGAGCGCACGCATCCATGGGGGACGCGAGGCCGCAGGGGAACCGGTCATGCGGTGTTTGCGGTGTGGACAATACGCCCCCCGGATAATCGGATGGAGATAGAAAATAGAGAGTAAATAACATTATGTACATTACTCACAGCGGGGTTTGAGCAGAGAGTTTGCTCGAAATGAAGCGTAGGTGCCTCGATGTCGAAGTCATTATGCGTTCCGGAGCCGATGGAGGGTGCCCCTCCGATGAGCACTGGAATGAGTGCCTCCTCGTGGAGGTGTAGTACGCCAAGCCAGTCGGCGATGAAGTCTGGGCTTCCGAAGAGCTAGGCCTGGGACGGCTCGAAGATGGGTGGAACCCACATCCCAACAGGTGGGAGTGCGGGAAACTCTAGTGAGCCAAAGCGAGTCGTATCGCTTGAGCCCACCATGGCGAGGGTGGTGGAAAAATAGGCCATCCAATGACCAAAAAGTATTGAGTGTACACCGTCTTCCCCACAGACGGTGCCAACTGTCGGTGCAGAAAGTGACCAACACGTAAATATTTGTAGTTTTGTCGTACGTTGTGATCGGAGGTGGCCTAGCACTCAATAACATAGGGTTTATACTGGTTCAGGCAACATGCCCTACGTCCAGTTTGAGTCGGTCGGTGACTTTATTCCTAAGCCCAGGTGCTCGAAGTTTGCAGTGGGGTTACAAATGAGAAGAAGAAAGATGGGGGTACAAGAGGTCCGGTCGGACTCTGGTCAGAGGAGCCGAGCGTGATGGGAGCCTCGCTATGCGCTAAGTGTTTGAGCGTGTGCTCGTGGTTTGGACCTGGAGGCTCTGTTGTTGTGGACTAGTGAACTGATCGATCGAATGAATCTACCTGTTGGGAGAGAGCGCATCCCCTTTTATACATAAAGGGGGTGGCCTTACAAGTGAGAGGGAGAGAGTACGCATGCTACTAAGCCTTCTCCACGCCAGTGGGTACAGGATGATGGTAGGCACCCACAATACTGTCAAATGTCATATGCATGTGGGAGGTTGTGTTGTCTTCTTCGGGTATGGCAGACGTCAGCGCCTGCCACACTGTTGATACCTGGAGGCATGCAAGGGTTTTACCATGTTCACCTGGTACGGTAAATGCCAGCGCCCACAACACTGTCGATGCCCAGAGACATGTGGGGGATCCTTACCGTATGGGAGTTAATGGCGCCCACAATACTGTAGGGAAAAATGTCGGCGCCTACAACACTGCTTTGGCTCTGATCGCGCCAGTCGGAGAAGAGCAGTGAGCTGGGGTTTGGCGCATCCCTAGTCGGAGACGCAGATTGGAGTCGGAAGCGGTGTTTTGGCCAGGCCTTCCGGTCGGAGAGGCCACTCGGAGACGGACTAGAAACCGAAGCGAGTGCTCCGGTCGGAGAGGTGGGCCAGAGTAAAAAACGGGCGCCATTCCTCCTCGGCCAAGCCTTCCGGTCGGTGATTGGATCGCCCTTCTAGCCTATCGTTTAGGTACTTGGGCTGGCCCATGAGTTGCACGTTTGTTTGCAGCATTGCCTGCTGGGCCGAGCCTTTATTGGGAAGCCGGTCCATGAGGGACCCCGGGTTTATGAACCCGACACCATGGAACCCACAACTTTGCAAGAGATGGAGACAATACATCCACCCAAACCCAGAGAGGTGCATCACATGAAAATCTTTTGCCGTTCCACCGAGACGAGATCGGAGAAGGAGACCCACAGACTCCTCATTGAGATGAACCACATAGCGGCAAAAACTGGCCACTAAGAAAAATGGCTCCAGGGGGAGAGGGGAAGGGACTCATCGAGCACTTGAAACGTTGGGACACCGGTTTTTCAAACTCGATCCCTGGATCAAAGAAGAGATCCAAAAGCCTGGCCATGGAAATGAGCTTGGATCAACAACTAATGTTTACCATTTGCACACTTGATGATGGTTTGACTTGAATTGAATCATCCAATTAAAGCAGCTTTGGCTAGAAGCCCTATGACATAGGAAGTTTCAGAGGCATCACTAAACACCATAGGTAAGTGAAATGTCAACCATAATAGATATCACACATTCAGCGGTGAAATAATAGCATACCCCCAAATCCCATGAGTTTGTTTTTCTTTTGCAAAGTACAGGAGCATAGTTCAGCAATCGTCGGGGAGTAGATTATTGGTCATCATACTCCTTCATTGGCCAAAGCAGAATAGTCACTACTAGAATCGCGGGATTTGCCTAGTGCCGCAGGCACTAGGCAAAGGCCCAGAAACACTAGGCAAACAGTTTGCCTAGTGTCACACTAGGCAAACAAAGGTCGGCAGAGGCGGACTAGGCAAAGAGCACTTTGCCGAGTGTCAAACCTCGGACACTCGGCAAAGTGTTTGCCTAGTGTCAAGGACACCACTCGGCAAAAGTATTCCACTGACGGTGGAAATCGTAACGGACGTTTTGCCTAGTGTCGGAGGTCTGACACTCGACAAAGTATGCAAGGTTTGCCTAGTGCCAGGCGTCCGACACTAGGCAAATATGTCAAGCTTTGCCTAGTGTCAGGCCGCCTACACTAGGTAAATATGCCAAGCTTTGCCTAGTGTCAGGCCTCCGATACTAGGTAAACTGCCTACTTTGCCTAGTGTCAGTTTCCTGACACTAGGCAAAGCCTGTTCCTAGGTGTGCCACGTGTGGCCCCTTTGCCTAGTGTCAGACCCCTGACACTAGGCAAAGTAACCAGAAGCTGAATTTTTTTTTGATTATTCCATTTGCGACACAAATATAAATCATATTCAAACACCACAAATATATCACATGAACCATAAATAAGAACCACATGTTCACATATATCACATGTTCATACCAAAAGTCCAAATGTGCCACAAGTTCATAAGTGCACAACCAAATTTCTTAACAAAGTTCACAATAAGCTGATCACGACGATTGTCAAGGGTGAAGAGGCCCGTGGTTTGATGCTCCAGGCGACCCTTCCACTTGATTCGGCTCAAGCTGTGGTGCCGGCGACGCTCCAATCTGTGAAGCCGGCGACCCTTCCACTTGATTCGGCTCAAGCTGTGGTGCCGGCGACGCTCCAATCTGTGAAGCCGGCGACCCTCCAATTTGATTCGATGCCACGCCCGATTGACGCTGAAAAAAATGAAAAGGATACCGTCAATAAAAATTTTTGGCAGAACCTCCCCTGCACGCAGAGGTTTCCAAACCCTGCAAGAAAACAAACGGCACGATGACCGTCAAGAACATACATATCAATACACTGCCACCAACACCACCACCACCCGAACACCACAACTGCCACCACCACACCACAACAACAACCGCCGTCACCACCAACACCATATTGTATGTTTGAGATTGCATATTTTTTCTAGTGTGCCCTATGTCAGGTTGGAACATAATAAGTAATATATTGGTACTCACAGGAGTAGCTGCTTGAGGAAGTGGCAAGACTTGGCTAGCTGGCATGGTCCGCCCCATAGCTGTTGTTACGATCTTATTTATTCGTTGGAATATCAAGCATGGATATTCGCCTGTCGTGCGAATATGGAAAAGCCAGTAATGGTCACTACAATGGAATGGCATGATACACATTGTACTTGTTATTGCAGTATCCATAAAAATAAGAAGCATTTTAGAGCTTTGCTGCTCACCTGTGGATTCAGGGCACTGGGCACGCTACCAATTCCCCCTTCAATTTGGAAAGAAAACACCAAACCTAACCACCAGGGATGAAACAAGGAGCACACTGGATCAGAAAAAAAAACAGATGTAGATATGTGTCGAGTAAGGAGAAGGTAAAAATACGGAACATACTGCACTCACTCTAAAGACTGCATGAGAAAGTAAACAGAACAGGCACTTCGGTACAAAAAAAATCAATAATTCAAATGTGAAAAAACAAAACGCCTCAGATGGCAGCTTCAATCAGTTTGTGGACTGAGAGGTTGATCCTTAATCAGTCTGTGGATTGAGAGGCTGATCCTTTTTTTTCCCTTATCACAGAGACTTACAATGGGTATGCAGATCACAATTAGATTGATAGCAACAAAACTCTAAAAACACAAGCAGCTAGTGCATTCAATCTCGTAGGTAATCCAAATACAAAATCAAATGAAATGGTATTATCTTGTCAATTTAGGTATTTATTGGAAATTATATGATGTTGATCATTTTGTAATAGTCCTGAAAAGGACTTTTGTGATATAATATTGGAAGGACTATTATTTTGGGAAAAAAATGTTGGTTTAACATAGAAACACTTTTATGGTTAAAAGGAGGACTCAATTTCAAAGCCCAATATGAAACATGTCTTAAAAATTGTGTAGCCATTATTATTTTTATCCATAGAACCGTAAATGAAAACTGAGTAAGGATCTTGACCAGTAAACATAGTTGTTGCACCTGATTGTATTAAGCTGCAGGCATTGCTTCGACTGATGAGCCGAATGGCAGAACACTACTAAGCCTGCGAAGGTAACTGTATTAGACTATTAGTGAATCTATCTCACAAATCTAATCTGAACTCAAAATATTAGGGTACTATGAAAATGTTACCAAGTTGAAAGCAACAGGCTGGAATCATGTACCATCATGAAGGGAGAAATCTAAGTGAACTAAACCTGAGCAGTTAACAGAAAACGGAATTACCCATCCAAATGGAAATTGGCTGCAGAGTTGATACTAAGGAAAAGCAATGTCATATTTCAGATAGCAAAGTGCATAGCTATAGTTCAGACGAAGCTAATACATAGCCTTAGCTCAGAAATGCATTCAAAATTGAAGTACCCTGATATTTGCAGTTTCAGCAAGTAATAATTGCCTTGCTAGGAAGCCCAACTGCCTTTACCATTGTGAGGACCACTGCAGGCAGCAGCGGCACTCGGCCCTTGCCCCGGTGGCGTTGATCCTTGAGTTTGCTGCAATCGAACACGTATATCGCAGCAGGGAAATAGAGGCTGTGATAACGGATTGAGGAGAAAATAAAATACTGACAAATAGGTCATGAATATACAAGGGTGTGGTTTATTACCTAAAGGGTTGGATATGTAGTAGGCATACTCTCTTGGGTCTGGAAGATGTGCACCACTAAGCAGGCATGGGCACCGTTCCTTCCATTAAGGGGCAAATAATATCACCCTGCACATATGACATATTAGACAAAAATAGGAATAGAAGAGTTTCAATCGTTCAAGTTTACCTTTCTAAAACGATGCATAGAGGAAGGTAAAAGAGAGTTATTTCGAGGTTACAGTGGCTTGAACTAATGATTGTAAGACGTATGGCATATGCACACGTAGAAGATGATCTGCACTCTGCAAATCGATCGCACAAAAAAGCTGATATGCGGACTATGTCTTTGAGCATTTAGAGCTTGGATTTGTAAAACTATAGTGGCGGGCCTCGCCCCCGTGCAAGAACGATCTTGAATATACTTAAGAAAATAGCATGTCAGTAGGTTCAAGCATGGCTATGCATATATTACAGATGATATGTACCGATGAGGATAGGCCAAAAGAACATATTTATGATCAAGAGACCGAAAATAAAGACCAAGCAATATGAGATTGTTTTGCGACCAACAGACTGGACCGATCTCATTCGGAGTATGTACAATGGTTTCCTGCAGAAAAGAGGTAAATTAATTTGGTGGGTTTCAATATGGTGGGATAAGTGGGGAGCAAAAAACAGAAGTTGTATGGAGTTACATTTTTGTTGACTGCGTTGTCACCAAAGAGTTGTCTGCGAAATTTTCCTGGTCCTGCTGGTGAGCTGGTCATCCAACAGGGGAAAAACAATCATAATGGGAAACAACTAATGAGGATGCAAAACTCATTTCCACTACAGGAATGTGTAACCTCTTTTTTCTGCAATGTAACAGCAGGAAGAGAACTGAAGAGGGTTTTTTGTCTGACATGGCAATTTCCATACTTGGTAACTATCATCATGTACCATGCTGAAAAAAAATCAATTCCTAAGTAGGGCCATGGCCCTTTATGGCGTACATGTAGCTCCACCACTAAATAATACAAATCTACTTTAGTGTGAAATGTACTTCGATTCAAATATTTTTGAACTATATGCGGTGGCATGGATAGAAGGAACCATTATATATACACGTAGTCTGTTGGCACCAATAATACAAAATCTGATTTAGAGGAAGTCAACACAAAAAAAAACCCAAGAGGAAAAAGTACACCTATTTGAGCAGCGTAGCTAAAATGCGAAGGAAAACCTATAGTATGCAATGTATGAATACAAAACCTGTTCATGCCAACAATACAATTTGGAAAATACACCTCTTTGAGGAACCTATCAGAAATCCGAAGGAAATCTAAAGGAAGATTTGTATTGCGCAATAGATGAATGCATCTAAAATGTATGGCTTCAAAATTTCTAAGTACAAGATGAGGATTCACGGATACAAATTACATAGGAAATAATTCTTAATAATTGTTTACGGCAGCTATTCCTAGCGCATGGCTCAGTTGTCATATGGTAAACTAAACTAATCGAAAGCCTAACGTTGAGCATTTGGTAAACACGTTTAACTGATTGTAAGATGCACTGAACTTATTGTAAGATGGAAAGGAAAGGAAAAGGAGGCCAACTGATTGTGCAACTAAGACAAGAGCATGCCCTTTTTTTGTGGTAATTGCTGTGCAAATTAATCTACCAGATACCAATGGCTTTTAGGTCTGTCCAGAACACCTCAAAGCTAATTAGTGTTCATGGTCAACCAAGATGCTGTAACAACCTTATCGAAACTGCTTACCAAATCGAAATCACAGTAATTAACAAATCTGTACATGTTGTCTTGAAGACGCTGGACTCCCTCCCTTTGTACCTGTACAATCATAGACGAACCCTAAGAACGACAACAAGGAAGGCAGCTGAAATCAATCCCGAAAACAAAGACAGAAGCAGATCAGAAGTAATAAGCATGTGACCAATCTGCAGCACGCATAGAGGTAGCTAGGGTTTCGGCAACTAGACGAGCACAGGTTCATCGGCGGGAGAAGGCGTTGAGGAGCCCGCGCAGAGGATGAGGGAGAGGGAAGGGGCCGCCAGGCACCACCCACGCCGGCCGAGAACCCACAGGGGGCGCCGCCGCGCCACGGCCACCACCGCGCCTACCGCCGTCTCGACCGGGAAGGGGAGAGAGAGAGGGGGGAAGGGGAGGGAGAAACTGAGGTAAGAGGTAGACGAGGGAATGCTGAGGTGGAGGGGGTGGGGGGGGGGAGGACGCCGCCGATGCCTCCCGCTCACGCCGCCGTCCTGTCCGCGCCCGCGTCGGAGAGAGTCGGGGAGAGCGAGAGAGCATGAAGAGGAGAGAGAGGAGGGGGCGAGAAGCTGTATGGGGAAGCGGAAGCTAGGGTATATATTTGGTTCTATGGATTTAAAAGAGAAGCGGGAAAGCAGAGGAGAAGCGGGAGAAGCCAAGGAGAAGCGCGAGAAGACGCTCCCAGCGAAATCAGCTCCAAGCGATCTGGGCCGTTGGATGGAAGAGCTGACGGAGGAGAACAAATTGGGTGACGTGGCTGGTTGTTTCGGGCAGAAGCTCCACGGGTACGATTGAGCAGATCTGGTCCATCGAAACCGAGATCCAATGGTAGGGAAAAATCTAGGTTACGTGGACGGTGGTTCCTTCGGGAAACCTTTTCCGGCTTGTCTAGGTAAAAGGCAAAGGTATGTAAAAATCAATAAGCAATGAATAAAACAGAAATTATCTGGAGTTCGTCGCCGAGTGTCGATAACCCAACACTAGGCAAACACTATAAAAAATAAGTTTGCCTAGTGTCTTCCATGAGACACTAGGCAAAGAGGCCAGTTTGCCTAGTGTCTAGCTGGCACACTAGGCAAACTTATTTATTTTTTTCAATTTTGGTCTTCAAACTTTTTATCGAGCCTCCCTACATAAAATGAGACTACATGTTGAAAGTTGGCACAATTTTATGAAATTTTGCTATATTTCTTTAGTTTATTTAATTTCTTTGAATTTTTTCGACAAATGCAAATTTGAACTGCAAGTGTGTCGAATAATGGCAATTCATGAATGCAAAAATAATATTTATGTTAGTAAGTGTTAGTTGAGGCCGTATCCAGAAATAGATCAAAAATTTCACACATCTTCACGTCGAGACATGACCACGAACTTGCGAGCAAATAGTTTTTAAATTCTATTAAATGGAAACGGAGTCTGAAATTCATGAAACTTGTCGACAAGTCAAGATATCGCATGCGGGTGCCATGATAAAAATTTAAAAAGATTTCGAGCACATCGTCACGTATGATGCTTAGAAACCCTATACGTGACGATGTGCTCGAAATCTTTTTAAATTTTTATCATGGCACCCGCATGCGATATCTTGACTTGTCGACAAGTTTCATGAATTTCAGACTTCGTTTTCATTTAATAGAATTTAAAAACTATTTGCTCGCAAGTTCGTGGTCATGTCTCGACATAAAGATCTGTGAAATTTTTGGTCTGTTTCTGGATACGGCCTCAACTAACACTTACTAACATGAATATCATTTTTGCATTCATGAATTGCCATTATTCGACACACTTGCAGTTCAAATTTGCATTTGTCGAATAAACTAAAGAAATATAGCAAAATTTCATAAAATTGTGCCAACTTTCAACATGTTGGTCAAGGTATAGTAGGAAAAAATTAGAAGCTAAAATCAAAAAAAGAAAAAATATTTTGCCTAATGTCTCTGTAAGACACTAGGCAAACTGGCCAGTTTGCCTAGTGTCGTCCGGAGACATTAGGCAAAGTTCTAATTTTGCCGAGTGTTAACGGAAGACACTCGGCAAAATGGTAACGACGGTTGCCCTCCGGCAGCCTTTGCCGAGTGTGATGGTATGCCTAGTATTGACACTAGGCAAAATGGTCATTTACCGAGTGGATTTCTTTGCCTAGTGTCGACACTCGGCAAATCGTTATTTTGCCTAGTGCCTTTATTTTGCCAAGTGCACCCGGATCTAACACTCGGCAAGCAAGCTCTTTGCCTAGTGTCCGACGATTGGCACTAGGCAAACCATTAAACACTAGGCAAATCTCGGTTTTCCAGTAGTGAGTTAACTTTTATGAAACTTAATTTTTAGATCTCATCATTGTTCAAAAGTGCGAAGAAGCAACTTCATATTCTTTGGCCGTTCAATACCATGATCCATAAAAAAATCTTGTGATCTGCATATTGCAAAATTGACAAGCTATTTTCCACAGGTTTGGAATGACTTATTTTATTTGGCCTTCCTCCTTAGCTCTAGATAAGATGATAGTTTATCCACAAAAATGTTGAACAAGATCGGTGATAGGATCATCTTGCCTAAGACATTTCTGGTTTGGAAGTATGGGCCCATTTTCTCATTATAACTTTAAAGCTCACATTTCCACAAAAACCCTGATACAATCACACCACCTGTGGATTAAAATCCTTCATTCTCAACGCTTGTTTTAGGAAATTCCAGTTCACCTACAGTTGATAAAATGTTCCTAGTTTACACAATTTTCTGCACACCGGAAGAGGATAAAAAAGCACAACTGCTTACAAGAGCAGCCAGTATACTCCATTCTGGTTGTTTCAAACCCAGTGTCGAATCAGCAATTTACAGTAGCCAAGGAAATATCTGCTTTGCCAATCGCGTCACATAATGAATTCATGAAACTTTGTTCCTGCATCGGACAGCAGTCAGGGCCCGGGGATAAGAACAAGTGCAAGTGGAGAGAGAGGAACTCATCAATCGGTATAATTGGTAAGGTATAAGGTACTCTACTCGACATATGGTGCCATGTTTTCATCAAAAAACATATGGTGCCATGTTGCTCACCAGCTGATCTTGGCAAGGATCTTGTCGAAGTGGAAGAGGTGCTTGCGCACGCGGTAGACGTGCAGCGTGTATATGGCTGCAGCGCAGGTCACCAGGAAGAAGGACAACACGATCAGCTCGCTGAAATCCTGTTCAAATTAAGTGTGCACGATCGACCGTCACCTTCTTCGTTACCTTGTTGTATATCAAGTAAGTACTGTACATGCCAAGTAGGAGCAACAACATCTAGCTAGTAGTCGCTCATGGCAGTGGCACTCACCCTGGGATCGGAGATGATGATGCCCATGACATAGGTGAGCAGGTCGAACACGGACTGCAGCGAGTTCTGCACCCCACCCACGACGCACCGCTCGTGATCAGGCACGCCGTCCTGCATCAGCTGCATCACGGCGAGGTCGAACATCCACAGCCCTAGGCGCGACGCGGCGACGCCGGCCATCAGCATCCACGCCGACGCCACGGCGCTGGCCGACCAGATGGAGGCCACGCACACCAGCAGGCAGCACCACTGGCCGTAGAGCAAGATTCAGCAGCAATTAAATTCACTGAAACCTGATGCTTAGTTTGTATGTCGCGCTGTGCATTATTGCATACTAGTACCTGCATCCAAATGGACCATAGCCCTGTTCGTAGAGTGGACACCCATGAGTGCACCACAGGGTACAGCAGCGTTGCGCCGATGCCGACGATGGCGCTGAAACCCCTTGCCAAACTGATGACGTACGCAGGTATGCCTTTCCAGTCCAGGGTCGCCGTCATCAGCGTGCCAAAGCTGCACAACCAACACAGACAGCATTTCGTTACTCTTTGCGTTGATCAGACAGAATTTAAGCAGCTTGCAGCTAGGTAGGTTACCTCAGGACGGTGAAGTAGAGGAAGGCGAGAGCGACGCCTGGGAGCGCCACGTCCTGCCTCAGGTACACCACCCATGACTCCCAGCATGGTATGATGGATAGCTGCTCCGTCATCCTAACCCTCCAATCTAGCGCATTCTCCGTCGGTGCCACGTTCTCCGATGACGACGACGACGACAACAACATGGCCTCGGTTGCATCAGCTGTTCTCATCAGCCGGCTGCTCTCAGCGAGCGCAGGCACGCCATTGTACACAGAGACGAAGAGCCAGTACTCCAGCCCCACGGAGGCGACGTTCCACAACGCCAGAGCTGCCGCGGAGGCCTGCGCGGACACAAAGCTGATGACAAGGCCGGAGAAGACAGGAGCCAGCAGCTTGCAGCTCAGGTCGATCCGCCGGACCACCGAGTTGATCCCCGTCAGCACTGCAGGAGGGTGCCTGCTCGAGATGACCACCACCCTGCGGCAATGCAACTCGATGAACTCAAAGGTTTGTGCTGGATCAGTGGGTCATCAGGATTCAGGACAGATATATAATTAAGAAGCTAGTTAGATACTATTATCATACCATTCTCTCTCGATAAGTATGGTTCCGGCGAGTGTTGAGAGCGCTGCTAGCGCACCTGACACGTTGGTCACGATGACCAGCGCCATGAAAACAGGGAAGCTTGTGGCTTTCAGGTCGTCGTAAACGAGCAGGGCGGTTACTGAGGCTCCGGCGACGATAAAGGACAGGCTTTGGACTAGAAGCCATAGGCCAAGGACCTGCAATTTTTTCTTTGGTTAATTGCTTGCTAGGAGGGATATACAAGCTGTATCATAGAAAGTGACTGATTATCGTTGTGTCGCTCAAACTGTTTTTGTAAATTAATCCGAGTGCTGTTGTGGGGCGCTGCTGCCCTACCTCTTGCAAAACTCTATTTCTTCTCTCTCGATGAAACATGTGCCTAGTTACGTTCTAAGAAAACAAAAATCTTATACCACAAATCCTATTGTTTGTGATTCGGCTTTATTGATCCCTAGACTCTGGAGAAAAGCACTACAAGGATAACATATGGTAGAACCACACAGTTAGCTCAGGCCACTTTGCTATTATTGTTGGTTGTGCAATTACATAGCTTATTGACAGAATTTTGTGTTGTGACATGGATTAATTTACAACAGAACGTGTGGATATAATGACCTTGTTTGGCTCGGCTTGCTTCCACCGCGCGGTGCGGTATTACCATCCGCAGTGGAAGAGCTGCGGTATCGAAAATCAGCACCGAAGTTCAAACCCGCGGTCCGTGGCCAGAGGCGGTGAAGAAAATCATAGTGTTTGGTGCAAATGTTGCGTTTCGCCACCGAGAATCCGCTTTTAAGCAGTTCAAACAGGCTGAGTGCCTGACCGAATGCCAAAGCTCAAGGGAAGATGATGGAGTGGCCGAGTGCCTGACTGAGTGTTAAAGTAGCCGTGTAACTAAGGAGTCAAGTGACTGATTGACTGAGCTTAGTCACATGGTTGAGAGACTAAGTGGCTGAGTGATTCAGTGTGGAGTGTTGAGTGAGTGACTATGTGACCAAGTTGACTGAGTGGCCGATTGGTTGGGTGCCTGACTCATTGAGTGACGAATGGCCTAGTGACTGACGACTGAGTGATCGCCGAGTGAAAATTGGCTTAGTGACTGAGTGACAAGTGACTAAGTGAGGAGTGGCTGAGTGACTGAGTGCTTGACTAATTGAGTGATCGAGTGCCAAATGATTTAGCGTGGAGTGTCCGAGTGCCTAACGGGCGAAGTGGCTGAGTGACCGAGTGGCTCAATGGCTAACTGTTAAAGTGCACGAGTGGTTGAGTGCCAAGTGGACAAGTGTCGAGTGACCGAGTGCCTCAATGGCTAAGTGGCTGAGTGTCTGAGTGGCTGAGTATCTGGGTGCATGAGAGGTTGAGTGCCAAGTGGCTGACTGAATAGGTGGCTGAGTGACTGTGTGGCTAAGTGTTTGAATGACTAAGTATTAAAGTGCATGAGTTTGGAGTGAATTGTGGTTGAGTGGTCGAATGCATGACAGACTAAGCCGCTAAGTCCATTTGGGCAGCTCTAGCGTAGGCACTGAACCAAGGGATCAAACATCGATTTGGGTTTTACGGTGCCCTCCTCTAGTGTGTGTAGGCCCCATACAAGGGAGCAGACATCGATTTGGGTTTTACGGTGCCCTCCTCTAGTGTGTGTAGGCCCCATAGCTAATAAAATATTTCCTCTCTCCCCTCTCTCTCCGCTCTCTCATGCGGCTGTCCGTTCTCACGCAAGAAATAGTTTCTTAACTTGCTCGGTTCGACTCGTCTGCTATAGTCGATTTTCATTCTGACATCCACGGTTTTTATGCCTGCAGTGTTCACAGTTTGATTCTTTGCGCCGATGGTTCGATTATTCGACACACTAGAGATGCTATGAGAAAACAGATCATGTCCATATATAATTTTAAACGCAAGGAGTTGTAGTTTGGTGAACATGGCGAATGATGGCTTACCTGAAGGTACGTGAGCTTATCGACCAGTGTCCCAACTATGGGACCAAACACGGCGACGGAGGACGACTCGACGACGCCGTAAATCGCCGTGAAGAGCAGCGAGCCTGGCCAGATGCGGATCATGTACAGCCCAACTGAGAACTCCCACATCCTTAATTTGCCACCGGAAAACGAAAAGATAATCTGACTATTAGTTGAGTATTACTAGTATTATTTATTATGTACCCAGATATGCGTGGTTTATAATCCATAGTAGCAACAAGGAGACTGTAAATATTATATTGGTTAGATTGTCGAAAGCTGAAAATAGAGAGAGAGAAAAAAAAGAAGGAAAAAAAGAGAGGCGCTGATCTGAAAACCCGAGGAGGCCGGAATGAAAGGTACGTAACTGACTACGGAGTGAACGCACCTGGCGCCCCATCGGGCGAGGGCGTGGCCGGTGTAGAGGCGGCGGAGCAGGGACGCGTCCGGCGACGGCGAGCCCGTGGTGCTCGCGCTTGCGCTTCGGCTTCCGAGAAGAGGCGCGAGCTGCCCGCCCTCGATTGCCGCATCTTCGTCCATGCCCGCAGCCGCGGCCCGCGCGGGCGGTCCTCGATCGCCCTCACCTGATCCCGAATCCCCGACCCGATCCCGATCTCACTTGAGTACCGCGACGACTTGCGGTGGCTTGCTGTGTGGCTGACCAGACGAGCAGGGCAACGTCGTAGTACACACCGATCAGATTCACGATCTTCTCACGGAGTCGTCTTATGTATTCCTGCTCCTAGATTGTATAAAAAACAAACATATTTGTTTATGATCCTTTGCAGCCGAGGCGGCGTGGAACATGGGGGGGAGGAGCCACCAGCCGATTGCAGATTCAGCAAGCGCTAGTCTCCACGCGCGTCGCAACATAAGAAAACAATTAGGGTGACGTGCGCTGGAACTGCGTCGCCAAACAACAGGAAAGATACAAAGAGATGCTAGCATCGCCACCCTCGGGAGGCATTTGGTGGCGAGTTTGCCCGGCGGAACGGCCAAAAACCAGTGGCGGTGGCGGGTGGCGGGTGGCGGGTGGCGGGTGGCGGCAGTGGGATTCGCAGATCAGAAAAGAAATCAACCTGCTCCAACACGAGATGCATGCGGCGATATGTACGCCTGGATCTGTCCGTGCTCGTCTGGTTCCCTTTAACGTAATCCCTTTACTTTTTTTGCCTGGCTCACTCTAATACGTGGATCTAGCCCAGGGGTGGATCCAACGGTGGGGCAGGGGGCCTCAAACCCCCTCTACCTATACGGAACAGTGGAACCCCTATAGAGCCTTCATAAATTTTTAGATAAAGTTATATAGTGTAGAGAGGCTAAGACTTAAGATCGAGCAAAGATCCCAGCCGCAGTATAGGAGTATATAGAGCAGTAACGGGTTACCTGCCCTTCGATATATTATTCTACGTATCGCTGACGGCTAACAGCGTCACCACACTATTCAATGCATCGGCAGCAGATTACCGGAATATATGTACAAAGTAATTTCTTGTCTGGTTTTTGTTTTCTACAAATAATAAAAATCCAGTTTAATTTATAAGAATTAATAACTAGTTTATTTTAACTAGAAAATATGAAACTACTCACTTTATTCCAAATTAAAAGGCGTTTCATCTTTTGTAGATACGTGACGTTTATTATGTATTTAGAAATAGTGTAAGTGCATAGCAAAATTTAAAATCAAAACGTCTTATAATTTCGAATAATCAAAACGTCTTATAATTTGGAATAAAGACCCTGTTCGGCTTACCCCATATTTGGCTTGTTCGGGTTCTTTTTTCAGCCAGAACAGTGTTTTTCTCTCACAACAATTCAGCCGCAACAATGTTTTTCAGCCAAGTTTCAGACCAGCGAACGGAGTCAATGGGAGTAGTACTTTTTCTTAAAAATATTATCTATTTGTTGGTAATTTATTTAGAGTTATTTAGAATTATTTAGAATTTACTTATTTATGGCCATTTGTTTTATTGCCTACTAGCAAGCATATCCGTACGTGCGACAAAATATGTAACTTATTGAGTGATCATCTAAATAGTTTTTGGGTCCAAGATTTATTCGACGGTATCATCTATTCCAATACATTTATAAAATCAAACTCTGAGCCTTTGCTAAATGCGTGAAGTGCACAGTTCTAACCCATATGAGCATAGGTCGTGTGTCCAGGTCACATATGGGAACATAATAGGGAGTGACCTGAGGGTATTATGAAAAGTAACGCTTGGAAGAATTTGTTCTCTATTTAATGTTACTACAAGAATATCCCATGCGTTGGCGTGGGATTTTCTTAGAAATAAATTTGTAATATATATACCATTACTACATGGTACCCTGGGTAATGTGTGTGTATATGAGCTTCACTTGCATGTTATTTATTGCATCAGATCTAAGTAAACAATGGTAAGACAATGGAAGAAAAGCCAAAAGAATATTAGAACACATTATAGAATGATAGGATGATGAAACAAATAGCATATATAGATGACTTGCACACTGATAGATTAAAGATTGCAAGTTAGTGAGGCATTTAGTTGGGAATCATGTGGACATCTTGCATGAAGAGATTGAACATTTAGTAAGGATTAGCATTGTTAGAGTATATAAATTAGGTATACTGTGATGATCCTAGGGCAGTGTCTAGGGGGGTGGGCGGTGGTGTTGGCGGCGGAGGCAGGCGTGCACAGAGGGACGGTGGCATGCGGCGAGCAGCGTGCAGGCATGGGAGAGGGGTGGTAGCGGCGCTGGAGAGAGAGAGAGAGAGAGGAGAATTGCTGAAAGAGCAAGACTCTGTTTCCTTCTTGAGTTGAAATAATTACAACACCCATATATTTATAGTTTATAATAAACTTGCACACCAATCAATCTAGCAAGGAGTTCTTATAGGTTTAGATTCTTCTTTTCTAAAACAAACTCTCTCTTTTCCGAACAAATTCTAAATTCCTTTTCCTAAAAAAAATCTTTATTTATTTTTTCTAAATATCTATATTTTCCTAAATTGCCTAAAGCTCAGAATAATGTGGAGGAGGTGGGGCGCCACCCCCTGTTCGCCGGTGATCTTCCTCCGCGCACATGCGCTCGAACGGGTAGCGACGGGCGTGCACTGGACCGGTAGCCACACGTGCGCGTTGCGGAGTGCTAGCACCACACAAGAGCAGCAAGTTGGCCGACGTGCTAATCCTGAGTCACGACCCATGGCTTTTGGAGTCTGGTTCCCCTGTTTACCTTCAGTCCAAGGCTCATTTAGCTTCTAGAGTTTGGTTTTCTATGGCCGATTAGCTTTTATTTTTCGATAATTCAGCCTATTTATTTTTGGTTCTCTATTTCTCCTGTCTAGTTTTTTTTGCCACTATTTTTTTATCTAGCTTATTTGTTTTTCTCTTTTGGGATAGTGGGTGTGTGAGTAGTGAACGAGCGGGGGATGGTTTTGTTAGAATTGATCTCATCCGTCTTGACCCAACGGTCGAGACGGACCCCTTGACCGCGTCCTGATCGGGGACGTCCAGCCATCTAGTGGCTAGTGGGCCCCGTCGCACAGTGCCTATAAAGAGGAGGTGTGGCAAAACGGCTCTGATAACGAGGTTCACAGCCGCCGCCACAACCCCACCGTCTAACCCTAGTCCAATCACGAGGGAGGCACTGCCAGCGGCGGGAAGCGCCACTGCTTTTGCCACCACCACCGGTCTCCACCGCTACACCAACCGTCGCTGCCCGTGCGCAGATCTTCACCGGCGAACCTGTGATGGCTGGATCCGCAGGGAGCTCCTCCAACCCCTCCGACGGTCAGATGCTCCTACATCTCTCTCTCTCTGTCTCCTTTCCCCAAAGCAAGCTCTAGGTCTATTTGATTCAATTAGTAAAGATATCACCCTCTGATCTACACCTAGATGGTCCAAAGTATTTAACATTGGTATCAGAGCCATCGATCTAGTGTGTGGATTGTGTCAGGGGTAGCAGTGTAGAAGGAGATGAGTTAGATCCGGTTTAGATCGAAAGAAAAGAAATACACAGGGTTCATCGAACCCTAAACCCTAATTGGGTGATAGAAAGAAAAAGAAAGAAGGGGATTCGGATTACCCTCCTAAAGAACCCTAACCCTAAAGAAATTGGACGGTCCGGGGAAGTCTTACCAGGGTTTCCCCACCGCCGTCACTACCGCCTCACACGGGATGGAGCATCCACCACTAGCTTGCTGACGCGGGGGAAGAGAATCAAAAGAAAAGAAAAGAAAAGAACGGATTAGATCCTTTTGGATCTGAGCACACAGACTAGGGTTTTCCCTAACCCTAACCCTAACTGGGTGAAGATGGAAGGGGCTCGGTCTCAAGACCACTTGATCCGAACCCTAAAACAGTGACTCAAACTTGGGGAAGAAGAATAGGAACCGAAACCCTAACCCTAGATCCAATCCCCATCCCCAAATCGGTCAAAACCGAGAAGAGAAGCAAGATCCAAACAAGCAGAAACGCAGAAGGGGAAAGAGAAAAGCAAGGTCGGTGGCTTACCTCACCGCTGCCATCTCCGCCGTCATGCGTGAAAGACCGGACCGCGCCAGTGTTCGTCGTCGAGATGCATCCGTGCGGGTACGGGTACAGGGGGCCAACACAGAGCCGCTTGACGGCGGCGCGCACTCCCGATGGGGAGCATGCTCGCTGGCAAGAGGGCCCACGGTGGTGCCGTCTTCGTCTTCTCCTCCGGCGCGACTTGATGTCGCTCGAGTGCGTTGCGCTGCTCACTCGAGAGACGCGCGAGAGAGAAGGGGAGCAAAGAAATGAAGTTAGGGTTTCAGGGGATTGGCCGCGGCGCCGTTTTGTTTTGCCAAAGCACGCGCTCGGCTGTCAGATGCCAATCAACGGCTACGAGCGCTCGGGCCACCTTTCAGCCCAGGCAGGATTGAGCTTTCCCGGCCCAGTCCCAAGTTGCGGCTTGGGTGCGGGGAGGAAGGCGCACGCATAGTGGTGGGCCACGCGCTGCTGCTGCTTGCGGGCTGCGCGCTGCTGTAGCATCTGGGCCGCGCGCGTGAGCAGCTGGGCCGCGCGCACTGCTGCTGCTGAGCTCCGGGCTACACAGTGCTGGACCGGGCCAGAATGCATAGTGATGATTAAGAATTGTTTTATTATTTTTCAGAAGCAAATTTTGATGATTTCATTCAAAGAATGATTTAAAATCTCTGATAATTTTTGCACCAACGTATTAGAATTTTCAAAGAGTAGAAAAGTACAGAAAAATGCTTCTGAAAAGTAGGAAAAGAAATTTCGTCATGTTTCCGCTGCAAAGTTAAAGGTTTATTATCTTCTAATTTGAAGAGCAGTTATATTTATTCAGTAAATGATGAAAAGTTGATCCTCTAGTTAAAATTGGAACCAACGGGAAAATTTTAATTGGAGGAATAGTCGGTTGGTAGTTAAAATTAAATTATGGTGTTGTTATTTTCTGACCAACGTTGATGATAACAATATTATAATTCTATGAGTTCTATGTTTAAAGATTAAATCTCTGATGAATTTTGCATCAAAGTGACTAATTTTTCAGAGAAAAGATAAAGATCAAGGAATGCTCTTAAACTAGAGAAATGTATTTTCATGTTTTTGCTGAAATGAAGTTGATTGTCTTCTACTTAAATTCGAACCAATGGGAGAATTTAATTCTGAGGAGCAGTTCTATGTTTTCAGGATTATTGAGGTTCTATACATTAATTCCATTTCTGCCCAACAGTGATGTGGAATTAATGTAGAAGAATGATGTTTTATTCTATTTCTGCCCAACGGTGATATAGAATAGAACATAAAGATTTCAAAGTTTAATGAGCATTATTGTTGAATATTTTTCCAGACAAAAGACCTCCATGCTTTCATTCTTGAAGGCAGTAAGAGAAATGAGCTGGGTACTTGTGACTCAGATGATGAAATGCCTAAGGGTAAGTTGTGTATGAAAGAATGCCATTGTTTAAGGGACTGTGTTCTCTTTAAAGAATGGCTTCAAAAGAAAAGAATTCTAGGATATTGATCCAAGAAAAGAGATAGATCAATGAGAGTCTTCATTGAGAAATATCTTTTATGTACTCTTTGTGAAGAAGAATTTACTTTCAGTTTCACTTATGAGAGTTGTAAAAGTCATATACATGTTTAATTTGACCAACATTGAATTAAACATGTATGTTAAAAAATATTCAGATTTATTTCTGAATTTGATGATTGAACACGAGCCAATCCTGGCAATTATGTCCGTTCAAGGGAATTATCTTGCATGGCGGGAAAAGTTTGTGATAGTACCCGCATGGCGGGAAAAGATTGAGAAAATACTCGTATGGCGGAGTAAAGTTGGCATAGTACTTATGTTAACTAATCCTGCATGGCGGGAGAGTTTTTGGTATAGTACTTATCCCGCATGACGGGAGAAGGATGTGATGACTCATATGCTCTAAGTGTATCCCGCACATGGAGAGAAGTTTGGGATAGCTCTTATGCCATCCTAGTATTGACTGTACACTCTGATTGTGGCATGGTCATTAAGTACTCAATGAGTTTAAGAACAAAAGAAAGTTGCATGTGAACCAAAAGATAAGAATGATATGCAAGCGTGACTTGCAGAAGTATTGATAATAATAGACTATGTTGAGTTTTGAAATGAAATGAGGAAAATGTACTCCCATACGAATTTTGTTTGCATGATGTAATCATGTGAATGAAGTAAGTAATCAAAGTTTCCTCATTAACAAGAGTTCTGAATGTTTTTTGAAATTGTGGTAGAAAAGTTCATACCACATTTCGAGGGGGAGAAATGTGAGATTAATTAAGAAAGACAATTAAGAAAGATACTTCCCCATACTTCAGATAATGCAATGCATACTATGCATTGAAGGAAAAAGTGATCTATAAAAGATGAATGTGATCATTGAGGGAGTAAGACGGTCATAATAACAATACCCCTAAAGTAAAGAAATAGCTAAATTCCTAGACCTTTTACAGTTCCGATAGGAAGATAGCATAGTCAGCTAGTATTCATACTGGACGAGTTTAGAGTTATCAAGGCAGTGCTAAACGCGCCATATGAGTTTTTAGCAGATTAAACCCAAAATTAGAAATTTGAAGATACACCATGTTTACAGAAGATAGGGTAATCTGGGGGAGCATGGTATGCAGATTCCTAAGGCTTGAATAGAAGTGGGATTATATATCCACTACAGTGTTTTAGAGCAACAAATTGCTTAATACATGTTGATGTTGTATGACATATACAACACCTGATGTTAGCTCTTAAAGAAGATGAATAAGTAAATAAGGATCTTATGATACAGGAGGCTATAGAACAATTGCCTTTTGGCGATGAAGAGTAACAATAGCCCCATATGAAAGAAGTGCCACGAGGCCCCAGAAGGTCTCAAAGAATAAGAAAATCAGATATTTCTGGTGACTAAGGATTCAATGTTAAGAAAGAAATTCAAATAGAGGGTAATTCCACCTCATTTGAAAAAGCCATGAGAGGCGTTCACTCGTCTAAATGGCAAGAAGCAAAGGAAGATGAAATGAAATCGATAAATACCAATGATGTTTGGGACTTAGAAGAAATTCCCAATGGAGCCAAAACAGTAGGCTGTAATGGGTCTGCAAGACAAATGTGACTCCAAATGGAATATGGAAAGCTATAAAGCGCCACTTGTGGCGAAATGATTCACACAAAGAGAAGGAATAGATTATAATGAGAATGAAATGATTCTTTTAGAATCATAATGGCGTTAATGGCACACTACAATTTACAGTTACATCAGAAAGATGTAAAGACACATTCCTCAACGGGGATTTGTATGGAAAAGTTTACATGGCATAACTTAAAAGGTTTTGTCGTGGAAGAAAAAGAACGTAAGGGATGTTGCTTGAAGAAATCCATTTATGGATTAAAGCAAGCTTCAAGACATTGATACTTGAAGTTTGACAGTACAATAAGAAAGTTTGGGTTTAAAGAGAATGTAGAGGATAATTGTATTTATGCAAAGTTTAAACATGGGAAATCAATTTCCCTAATCCTACACGTGGATAGCACCTTGCTCGCTAGTAGTGGTGTTAATCTACTGTTGGAGAAGATGCAGTTCTTGTCCTCAAGTTTCAATGAGAATGATCTTGGTAAAGCGTCATTCGTTCCAGAAATTGGAACTTACCAAGACAAAAGGAAAAGGGGTATTAGAACTATCTCAAGTGTATACTTAGAGAAGATTCTAAAGAAATAAAGTATATATGCGAATAAACCTACGTCTGTTCCTATAGTCAAGGGTAATAGTTTTGGGAACTTTCAGTGTTCCAAGAACCAATGTAAGATCGAAAGGACGTCCTATATGCTTCAGCTGTTGGAAGCTTAATGAGTGCTTATAAGTAAGAACTTACCCTGACATAGTTCATGTATCCGGGATGTTTTGGCAGAAGTCCAGTCCAGATATAGATCACTAGAATGGAGTTGAGAATGTTTTGCAATTGTGCAAAGATTTATAGGCCTCATGGTGAGTAAGAAAGAATAAGTACTCTCAAATAGTTGTGAGTACAAATGTTAAATTTTGGCGAGATGTTTAGTGAAACCCACATAGTAGCTAACACTCGCAGTTGGAGTTTTATTGTGGAAAAGCTCCAAAGAAACATTTGTGGTGTCATCAAAGATGCATACCCACAGTATAGCTTGTTATGAGGCTTAAGGACAGGCGAAATGGTTAAAAGAACTTACACCTGGAATTGATAATGGTATACAACAGCAATAACCATTTAAGTAGTTCGCTCCTATAACAACGGATCAAGTGTGGTGCCAAACACATTGATGTTAAAGTTATACGTTGTGAAGGAGAAAGTCCGGAATCATACTAAAAGTATTAAAGTAATAAGCAAGCGCTTGTGGATCCATGTACAAAAGGCTTACCACCCAGTGTGTTTAGAGAACACATAGTCGATATGGGTTTATGGTATAGCCTATGATTTCCGGACAATAAAGGGCCCAAAAGTTAAAGAATCTGTTTCAGAATAGAGATGTGTATTGTAGCTGTTTACTCTATCGGCGATTGACTGTGACGATGAAGCATGTTCTATGCACTAATCTGTGATGGAACAAATAAAAGTGAAAGGGATTAAAGTCCAAGTTTAAAGTTAAAGTATGAGTTGAGATCAAGGGGGAGAATGTTAGAATTGATCTCATCCGTCTTGACCCAACAGTCGAGACGGACCCCTTGATCGCGTCCTAATCGGGGACGTCCAACCATCTAGTGACTAGTGGGCCCCCGTCGCACAGTGCCTATAAAGAGGAGGTGGGGCAAAACGGCTCTGATAACAAGGTTCACAGCCGCCGCCACAACCCCACCGTCTAACCCTAGTCCGATCGTGAGGGAGGCACTGCCAGCGGTGGGAAGCGCCACTGCTTTTGCCACCACCGCCGGTCTCCACCGCTACACCAACCGTCGCTGCCCGTGCGTAGGTCTTCACCGACGAACCTGTGATGGCCGGATCCGCAGGGAGCTCCTCCAACCCCTCCGACGGTCAGATGCTCCTACACCTCTCTCTCTCTCTCTCTCCTTTCCCCGAAGCAAGCTCTAGGTCTATTTGATTCAATTAGTAAAGATATCACCCTCTGATGTACACCTAGATGGTCCAAAGTATTTAACATGTTTCACTTACATATATAAGTAGAAGTGAACTTGTTAAAAACATCTGACTAGATTTAGAAAAAAAATCACAAAAACTTACATTATAGTAGCATGTATCGATATCTAACTTTACATGCAAGCATACAACATAAGAACAGGTACGTGATTGGATAAAAAAACAATACCATGGAACTTAAATCCATATAAGTCATAACTGACCTGACAATAAACCTCCCTCTACCAAAAGAACATGAATCAACATTTAAAAAATTAGAAGAGAGAAAAAAAATATGTAATCACTGGTCTGAATAAATGCTTGCTCTCTTAATATACAAACTTTGAACTAGGACACTATTTACTTTGAATTCCCAGCACCCAAACTTTTGCACTTGAAGACCCTAAACCTAAATGCTTGTTGAAGTATCATTTGCAATAATGTCTTTCTCTGATTTTGTAGGGCCACCAAGAGGAATTTCGAAGATTTCGTGCATTGTGAAGGCATTCGGTGTGAAAATTTGAGCCATTCTGCAACTCAATTGTAAATGACACATGTGGCTTCCGTTTTTCATTGCTAAATAATTGTCCTTAATACCCTGAAAAAAAACAAGACAAGGTAAACAGATTAAAAATGCATGAAGTTATGTTGAACCTTACATTTGTTTATGTAAAAAAATAAATACTATGAAATTGTAAAATTGATTCCAGAATTTATAAACTTTGAACTGTGACATTACAAACTTTGTACTGCTAGGTTCAAAACTTTGAACTATCACATTATAAACTTTGTACTGCTAGGTTCCAAACTTTACGCTCAGAATTTATAAACTTTGAACTATGACATTACAAACTTTATACTGCTAGGTTCAAAACTTTGAACTATCACATTATAAACTCTGTACTGCTAGGTTTAAAATTTTACACTTAGAATTTATAAACTTTCAACTATGACATTACAAACTTTGTACTGCTAGGTTTTAAAATTTTAAACTATCACATTATAAACTTTGTACCACCAGGTTCAAAACTTTACCCTCAAAATTTATAAACTTTGAGCTATCACATTTCAAACTTTGTACAACTAGATTCAATATTTTGATCTATCACATTATACTGCTAGGTTCAAAACTTTACGTTCAGAATTTATAAACTTTGAACTACTAAAAATCTGCCAAAAATTTTGAACAACAGGGAGGTCGCTGGTATGGAAAAAAGAGCAGCAGGTACCATATAACCTTGAGAACTAACTGAAATCGGCCGTCCGCAACAAATTTGACTGGCGTAATTCATGCCGACGGTGTAATAACTGGGTCGCTTCGAAGGAGAAGAATAGAGAGCATCTCGAGGTGCATCGTCGATCCCCATTGTGGTCACTGGAATCCAGCTAGGCGCATCGAGTAGATGCGCGGCGGGATCCACGCCGACGCTGGTGGAATCCAAGAGGCATTCCTCCTCCACCTCAGAGAGGACGAACAGCCGGCGAGACGACGAACCCGTGGCTGGAATGGGAGGATCTGGACGGCTGGCGGTACTCGCCAGGGCCCTTCCACTAATAGAAAAAACGATTTGCAGCAAAGTCTTTCTTTCTTTGTAGGGGCGGCTCTATATTGAGCCGCCCCTGCAAATGGTTGTCAAATGAGCCACCCGTATAAATAGATTTGTAGGGACAGCCGGTTTTATCAGCCGCCCCCTACTAATGGTCCGATTTGTAGGGGCGGCTCTATATCCAGCCGCCCCTATAAATCAGATTTGTAGGGGCGGCTTAATATTGAACAGCCCCTATAAATAGACACCGAGTATTAAAAATTAAGCACTAAAATTCAAATTTTATAAACGACCTCGGCTGGAGAAACAAACAAAATAAAAGTTATAGATCTTGAAAAGTTATGAAACTTTGTAGTTGATAATTTTTTGATTTGAAATTATCTTGTCAAGGAAAACTACGTTTGAATTTCTAAAAATTTGAAATTTTAATTTTTTAAACGATATCGGATGGATAAACAGTAAAAATGAAAGTTGTAGATCTTAAAAAGTTATGAAACCTTGTAGTTGATAACTTTCTCATTTGAAATCATCTTGTCATGGAAAACTATGTTCGAATTTCTAAAATTTGAAATTCAAATTTTATAAGTGACCTCGGATGGAGAAACTACCAAAATAAAAGTTGTAGATCTCGAAAAGTTATAAAACTTTGTAGTTGACAACTTTTTCATTTGAATTAGTTTAGGGACTCAAACAATTAATTTATGCTTAGTTTTGTATAATATGTGGGGAATCAAAATGGATTGTAGACACAAGTGATACTGAGGTGCAGTGGTAGAGGAGTTTGTGCACGAGGAAGAGGTTGCGGGTTCGAATCCCGGCCGACGCTAAGTGTGCAAAAATCGTGAAAAAATGCACCCAACCATAGATTGGGTGTGTGGCTGCCGGGTGGGGACCTCCTCGGATTAAAAAAATGCTATTTTTTGCCATTTTTTTCGTGGTTTCTGGAAATTGATTTGTAGGGGCGGCTCAATATACAGCCGCCCATATCAGCCGCCTCTACAAATCGATTTGTAGGGACGGTCTGCATGATTTGTAGAGGCGCTTGGGTAGGGGCGGCTGGGCAAACCGGCCCTACAAAGCCTCTAGAGCCGCCCCTACAAATACTATTTCACGTAGTGTTCGCTCCTCTGGAATCTAGATGGGCACCTGACTTCGACGACCCTCAGCCCACTGGAAGTCCGTCCTTCGTCTTCGCGTCGACGGAGAAGAGCAGTTGGTGCCGTGCGAATGGAGTCTACGGCGGCGGCGGCGGAGCTTCCATCTCTAACTCGAAGAAGAAACACCAGTTGAGCGGAGAGAAAGGGGAAAGAGGCGGTACTATTTTGATGTCTGGACATAAACGAAAGGTAGTTGGACGGAAGGGTAAGTGGCTAGCGAAAAAAGAAAGCATGCGTCGCTAACTCGCTCGGCGCACGCGCGCTGAGTAAGGATTTGGCCTGGTCGCGCCTGCAGCCGGCGTGCTGGGGGCACCCTCGGTTGGGTTGCCACCCCGCCTTGGGCCCGTGTTGGCCCGTTTGGTCTGCTAGGGTGGGCCCTCATGGGGACCATGACATATACATATATAGTGATAGTTATGTTTGTTATTTATTTAAAGGCGGATTTTGCTCATGGACACCGCACAAATGTACAATTTGTCGTTGGACACCACTAACTTGAAAATTGGTACAGTATCATTATGAATTCGAGTATATTTGTCACAACACACCGCAACCAGTTTTTAAATCTTTCTCTTGGTTTGGGAGGGAGAAACTTTTCAAAATGGCGTTTGTTTCCCCTGGATCAATTCCGGACCTGAGCCGCACATTTCACTTGGTTGAACCAGACTGTGTCACCTTTACGCTTGAGGTAAACCCTAGCCCACATCTCAGTCATCGCAGTTCGCCACAGCCACGCTTCCGCCATTCCTATTGCCACCACTGCAATTTGGGGACCACCCGCTTGCTGCCGCCGCCGCCGCCATAGCTCTTGCTCGCCTTTTCATGCATGTGTGAAGATGGTGTCACTGACAAAAGTGAAGCGTTTACGGCCAATTCAAGATTCACCTTCGAAGGTGCTCAATGTAGCATGGGTTCCCAAAGGGTACACCCTCTTGTTCTGGTTTAAATGACATGTCTTTTGGTATGTGTTTAGATATACACGTGGAGGAATAAGAATATTATAGTCAATTTTGCTTGCAAGATAGATACATGATCTTTCTACATGCGTGTAAAAGAGTCCTATTCTGTATTATCAAAGACCAGGCACGTTCCTATAAATTGTGAGGTGCATGGCCAATTGTAATATCTCTAGATCAATCAATACAATTTTACTTTCTCGGCTGAACGTCTCGTAAGGCTGCATCTCTTGACCTCTTACTGTATTTGATAGAATCATCCTGCCTTGATTAAGATCCATCGGCTCATATATCACATAAGTCTGTTGTCTTGCTATCCTTTAACTTGATCATATCTTGATTGACGTTAGATCGTTTACTGGCTCGTTGTATCTTAATCCTGGCCTTACGTAGTATGCTTTCAAGAGTTTGTTTTATTATAACAAGTTTATTGACTTGGAATCTTCAATCTACTACCCTGCTACCAACGCTGCATCATTCCAATCTGATTGGTGGTGACATTAGATTAGATTTTGTTAAGTTTATAAGTTTGGTTATAGTGAGACCGGCAATTGTTTGCACCCTACAACATATTGGCTTCTAGGCCGATAGTCCATACAATTCATGTTGAATATCTTGATTTGTGTCGGTAGTTGGTTCATCGCCTATTTATGTTACAGCTTTGGTTTTTAGCCGATAGGGCATATATCAAGTATTGTATCGAGCTAGCATTGTGATTCTATTATATTAATTGATCGATATGATATCAAGTGCTGTAATGGTTTAAGTAGTGCATCGGCTTGTTGAGTTACACTTTGTAATAGTATGTTTTAGCCGGTGGTGGATGCAGGATGGGGACAAAGGGGGGCTAAATAATGAAGATTTAGGGCTAGAGCTAGAGATTAATGGTGATTTGAGGCTAAGTAACCGTGGTCTAATGAAGAAATCAGGCACGCTAGGGGGGCTATAGCCTCGGCAGCGTCCCTTTGGATCCGCCCCTAGTTTTAGCCGATGCACGGTAGATCTTGTCAGTTGTAGGATCAAACTGACTGGCACACCCGTGAACCTCCAAAACCGATAGGTCCAGCATCTGAGTAAAGCAAATCTCCTAGGCCTTCATTTGTCGACATGATATCTCCATCAGCCAAGTCCGGATCGGCCGTTGATTCAGATTTTTCGGGGTCAATAAAATGTTACTCCACTCTAATTACTAACTCCATGTTGATGGATGATATTGATATGTATGGGATCTAAGGAGGCTAGTTGTGTATGTGGGGGTACATGACACAATTGCAGTTGCATGTGGTCAGAGTGTTTTTGTTGATGAGGCAGGACCTTCTCTTGAACCCTCTGTCCTAGATGATGTAGAGCCAGATCCTTCTATTCAACCCTCTGATTTGGATGATGCAGAGGCATATCCTTTGGTTCATCCCCATGACGAAGATGATGCAGAGGTAGATCCTTCCATTAATGGTGGTGATGATGACATTTGATAGTGATGAAGAGGTGGATATAGTGAGAATTTAGGTGCCTCTGTAGAGAAAAGTGTACCAAGGGCAAGGAACATTGCAAGAGATGTGAGGTTCTATGAAAATTAATCTTTGTCATAATATATGAAATTTATGTCACATATTACCATTTATGACACCTGAATGACAAAAAGCTTCTGCCACCAATCATGCGCCTTAAACTATGTTTTATGTCATTTATATGTTCATGTCATAACTTTATGACATTAGTTTTGATGTCACAAATTTTTATGACAATTGCTTTTATGCCACTTCTTATAATGGGCAAAGCACACTATTGATGCTGATTTTAGCATGGCCCTTTTTTGGTATGAAAGTTTTTCAGCCCATTATTTCTCAATTGCATTGATTTCGGTCCAATCCAACTTGGTTAGGCTAAGCCCACACAATGTTTTTGGGGCCATCCCACATTCTTTTTATCTCTAGGCTATTTTGGATGAGCCCATGCAATGTTATTGGGGTCAGCCCACTTTTTTTTTATCTTTGGGCTATTTTGGATCAGCCCACATAAAAAATATTTGGGCCAACCCAAGTAGATTTGTATTAGACCAGCCCACACCGTGTTTTCTAGGCCTCATTTTCTAGGCTAGCCCAAACAAGACAGGACATTTACAAAACAAAAAATTATATATTCACATATGCATTCCAACAGCATATTATTAGATTTTTGCATTTCAAATAAAATATCTATTACAAAATTAGATCATTTATTGCCAATCTGAGGACCAGCAGTTCACGTAAGGTGCTCACAAAGACCAGAAAATAACAGTTATAAATATGACCAAGACATAAGGTTCCCACATAAGTTTCTCACAGCTTACCAAAATCACACAAAAAGGCCAAAGTCACCCACATGACGAGCACATAAGGTTCCCACATAAGTTTCTCACATCTTACCAAAATCACACAAAAAGACCAAGGTCATCTCCAAAAGCGTTATATACAGCTAGAGCTTTGGTCACAGGTTTCTGAACTTACTGTTGAGCATTAGATGGTGCAGAGATGCCAACAAAGAAAGAACAAAAGAAGCCATGCATCTCACTCATTTGGTTCTTTAGCTTGGCAGTCTCTTCTTCCACATTCCTTCTTGCATCCCTCTCCTCCTCTACTTGATTTTCCAGATCATCCATCTGAACTTGAACTTCTATTGCTCCTTCCTTCTCAGCAACTAGTTCACTCTCTCAAGCTCCTGTATGCGCTTAGCAACTTTAGCAGCTTTGGCACTTCTCTCATTGTTGTAGACTCGATGCCAAATTTTCAAGGAATTTCGATGGGTAAAACTTGAGCTACAACTTGGGCTTTAGTCTTTGCAACTTGCCCTTCTTGGGGTGGTTCAATAGCGATGGCCTCCATTTGAGCCTAGAATAGAAAAAAAAGCAATTCAAGTTTCTCGCATCCCAATTTTTTTTATCATAGTACAAAATAACCTATCTTGCAATAGCTTTTTGTGCGTCCTCCACTATAACCTGTCTTGCTGTTGCAATGTGTGTCCTTGAAAAAGTCAACTGCGGTGGGTGGAGCATCCTTAAATGTAGTCTTCTGAAACATGTAAATAGAAATTTAAACAATTGAAATATAAATTTAACGGATATTGAAACAAAAGTGCACAACAGCAGCATCATATACATAGGTCGGTTGTTTTTAGTAGTGCATAGCAGTATATGAGCAGCAACAGCAATTTTGTTGATGTCTTTTTATGAGGGGACTATATGCAATCAAAAATTCAAAATAAAGCAAGTTAGCTTCAAAAACAGAACCTGTGTTCTAACCCCAACCTAGTAGTCCACCTCTGCTCATCCTATAGATGTTCTTCTAACAGGGACGTGTATTATAGCACATATTTATATGTATCAAACAACTGTATATGTTATGTTTTAAGCACTCTTTGTTTCTAACTAAGCTTCCATTATCAACCAAACGACGAATCTTTAAAAGGATATAAATTAAAAATAGCCAAATTGGCAGCTTTGTCTATATATCCACCAATTTGAGACAATCAATTATTTCTGATATCCAAAAGAAACCTAGCTGCCATTTCACTAATGTCTAATACACTTTTTAATCATGATCGCTTAATGGAAAATTATTCAGATAATCACGGTAATAGAGATCTGCATAGGAAACTTAACAAGTAGTACTCTGAATGACAAATTTATTGGTGCAGCTATACCAACAACTACCAAACAAAGACATGCATGGATCAGCATCTACCAATTACTCAATGTCCAGAGATGGACTAATTCACAACAGAGATATGATGAAAAAGTCTTATATTGTCCAGTGCAATTAGGTGCACTAAAAATAGCAATTTGAGCAGCAGAAAAGTACTTCATTGACACCAGAAAGTAGAAAAGTAGCTTACCATGACATAACATTGAGTGGTATAGGACTGAGCGACTGTTGTCCATGTCAAGCAATGCCAAGGGGAGACATCTATCTTCAGGAACAAGAACAGGACATATAAGGAGGGGGCTGCTACTGCTAATCTCAAAGAATACGTGCATACGGAGATTAAAAAGTTCAAAGCATTGACAAACAAGTAATTTTCCTATGTGGTTCTGGAACTTACCTGTGTAAGGGTCAAAGATGTATGGTATATGTATGATAGATGTAGACATGTGGTAAGAGCATCTCTAGCGAGATAAGAGCATCTCTAGCAACACTATTTCAATCTGCTAAAACGACGTCCAGTAGGTACGTATATCCAGCGACACTACCTAAATGACCTCCTATCCTCAGTTTGGGTAGTGGAGCCAAAAACCCAGCTACAGCAGACCCGATACTAGACCCCCCAGATTTGTTGGCCTCCTAGTTTCCCTCTCCCAACATCCATTTTTGTTGGTCCCCTATGAAAGGATCAAGATGCCCAAGAGGGGGGGGGTGAATTAGGCTAATTCTAAATTTCTTTCAATAATTAAGCCCTACACTTAGCCCATTTCACCCCCTTGTGTCTAGAAGTGTTTCTATTGTTCTACCGCACAAAATTTTTGCACCCTAGGTTCTAATCCTACTCTAGCATGACAAATCTAAGAATGTAAAGACATGAATTGAATTGCTCAAATGTAAATGTTCAAAGTAAATAGAAGGAGAGGAACACGGCGATGTTTTTCAAGGTATCGAAGAGTCGCCACTCCCCACTAGTCCTCGTTGGAGCACCTGCGCAAGAGTGTAGCTTCCCCTTGATCCACGCAAGGATCAAGTGCTTTCTACGAGCTGATTCTTTGACACTCCATCGCGGTGAATCGCCCACAACCGCTCACACCACGACTTGGATCATCCACAAGCTCCGCCGGATGATCGCAAGTTTCCAATCAACACCGAACCGTCTAGGTGATGGCGATCACCAAGAGTAACAAGCACAAACTCTCACTTGACCAAGACAAGCCTAATGAGAAAGATGGATACACACTTGCTACTCCCTATGCACTAATAAGGTCCTTAATCTTGGATTATCAAATCTCAATCACCCCACTAGGCTCTTGCTCTCCCTTGCACTCCAAAGATGTTTCTTAGATGAACAAATGGGCAAGAGAGCTATGTTGGACAAGTAGGAGAAGTATATATACTCCTCACTTTAAAACATAACCGTTATTGTCCAACTCAGCAGTTTTCAGGGTGATCGGACGCACAAATCAAAGTGGCCGGACGCGTCCGGTTAGTAGCCAATGGCTACGTGGCGTCAGCCTGTCAGGGAAGGCTGTTGGAGTAACCTGACGCTGGCCAGCGTCCGGTCAACATCCACCGGACGCGTCCATTTAGGAATTTTGGTCTCTGGACCCTCTCTGATGTTGATCTGACGCTGCAAACTCAACATCCGGTCATTTACTATTCAGCGTCCGGTCCTCCCTAACATCGAGGCCCTACTGCTATAGATATGACTAGAGGCGCGTCCGGTTCAAATCACTGTGCATCATCCGGTCGCTCCTCGGCTTCTGCTATGCGCGCTGATCACTGACCGAACGCAACACCTGTGAGTCCGGTCATCACTAAAACAGTGTCCGGTCAATATTTGACCCTCCATTCACTTCTAATTCAAAATTCTTTGTGAATGAGGTTGACTCTAATTGATCTTTGGGCTATTCTTGAGCTACCTAGTGCTAAGTTTGATAAGTGTGCACCACACCTAACCCATTAGACTCACCTAGGTCAAGCTACTAGTTCATACCCCTTAATAGTACAGCCAAATAAAAAACAAAGTCCTAAACTACTCTAAGTGTCTCTCCAATGCCAAACGACACTTATAACTAGTCCGTCCTTAACCTTGTCATTAATCATTTGAAAACCAAAACGATTTCCATCGATAGAGGGCATGAAAACCATAATTGCCCAAACAATCATCATTACCATGACCTAACTCAAGTTGCCTCTGCAAAACACACGTTATTCACAGTAATCTCGTATCATCATTAATCACTGAAACCCAACTAGGGGCCTAAATGCTTTCACCCTACTCAGCAACGTAAATTCTGGATCATGGATTCCCCCCTACTGGACCCCCTAGATTTGTTGGCCTCCTATTTTCCGCCTCCCACCACCCATTCCTGTTGCCCCCAACTTGGCTACCCAAATTCTGGATCACGGATTTTTCTCCCCCCCTCCTAGACCCCCTAGATTTGTTGGCCTCCTATTTTCCCCTGCCACCACCCATTCCTATTGGCCCCCAACTCGGCTACACAAATTTTGGATCACAGATTTTTCTACCCTGCTCGACTCCACCCATGGCCTCCACCGCATGACTCGGGAGGTCCACCACCGCCGATGTGGCCTAGAGGGCCATCGACCTGTCCGCCCTACCGTGGAGGATCCCCACGGCCACCAGCGCATCAGCCCTGGTCGGCCCTAGACCATGACGTATCGTTTGACACCGGTGTGGGAGGTTCCCCTATCTGACCCCATCTGACATGGCGCCCTTCCGCGAGCGGCCCTCCCCCGGTGGCTACCGCAAGCTCGCATGGCTGAGTTGTTGCCCTCCCGTGAGCGGGCCTAGGTTGTGCAGTCTGCATTCATCGAGTTTTTAGGGCATCTTAATGGCCTTAATAAGGCCTTGTTTGGTTCCAGGTGGTTTTAGCCCCTTTTAGTCACTAAATTGTCAAACAGGGTGACTAAAAAGTGACTAAATTGGTTTAGTCCTCTAGTCCCTTGGGGTGACTAAAGGGGACTAAACCAACCAAAAGACACCCCTGCACCTCATTAATGCACGTAAGGAGAGAGAGAGAGAGAGAGAGAGAGAGAGAGAGAGTGAGAATAGGGGCATTTTGGTCTTTGTATAGTAGTTTTAATGACCTTTAGTCCCTGGATCCAAACAGGTAGTCTTGTACTAAACTTTAGTCCAGAGACTAAATGGAACCAAACAGGCCCTAAAATTTGTCGTTGTTGAGATATGGTCTTTTTAAGATAGCTGTTTTTCAGTGACGAGAATCATGACCGTTTTAGATCTAATATGTTTTTCACCATCTTAATGGATGACTTTGAACATATGATCTGAACAGAAGTTGTAGTGTTTTTCTTAGGCTTACCAGATTTGTAAACAATATAATTTTTGGATGAGTATAACTGCATTTATGTATTTTAGAAATTTGCTATCCTGTTTTGGATGTCAGAAACGTTCAGCTAAGTTCAGAGGTTGTTTATGCAGTCTTGGACATCTAATATGCTAGATTGTATTATATCAAAGTTGTAGATGATAGTGTTTTTCATCTTTTGTAAAAGGTTTATAATTTTTGAACACGTAATTTATCCACAACAAAAATGTGAAGCAGGGTTCCTACTGTTGATTGATTGTTTGGCCGCTGTTTTGGGGGAAACGATAATTTATCCACAACAAAAATGTGAAGCAGGGTTCCTACTGTTGATTGATTGTTTTGTCACTGTTTTGGGGGGAAATGATAGCGTGGGCTGTAGAAGTGATTTATGTGTCATTTGTTAATATTTGTATGAGTTTATTTTCTAAGGTGATGATGTTTGAATAGGTAGACCGCTTTTGGATCATTCTTAGCTCACGTTTTTGCATCGTTGTCTCGAGGCAAGTAAACGCGGTGGTGGTTGCTACAGCTTGACTTGTTGTTTATTCCACCTACACATTGTCATAACATTAACTGAATCAAGATAATATACCTAATCATGAATTCACTTGTCCCTTTAAAGTAAGTTATATATGATTTTATTGATGAATCTCTTATCCTATGTCGATCATCATGAGGTAAGTAGTATGTTTATGATGGTGGATGAATATGGCAGACGAGGTAAGTATACTTGCAGCTACATCATATCATTGCATCATATGCATCTTGTCATGAGCATATGCATTTGAGCCAGGTCAATGAGAAAGTCATATAACTATTCCAGAGTGCTTTTGAGCCAGGTGGGTGAGAAAGTTATATAACTATTCCGGAGTGCTCTTGTGGATTATGTCGTCGCTTGCTGGCCCCGACCGTAGGTGGTCGACGCGAGCTCGCTTGGGCGAGTTCGTTTGTGGCGAAGAGATAAGGAAGAGGATGACACATGGGTCCCACATGTCATTCTCTACTACTATAGAATTGGGAGGCATGTTTTAGATAGTGTTGCTACAGAAAACAGACAAGTAGAGGGGAACCTTCCCTTGAGCGACCCTGCCCCGACGGCTGCCACAAGCTCACATGGCTGAGTTGCCACCCTCCCACGAGCGAGCCTCCCCTAGCGGTCGACGCGAGCTCGCATGGTCGAGTTCGTTTGTGGTAAAGTGATAAGGAAGAGGTTGACACATGGATACCACATGCCATTCTCTACTCAGAGGCGGAAACAACGATTTTGATTAAGGAGGCCGACAAATATGATCGCTTTTTTTAGTGCGATAAAATATACATAATTATATGTGTTAACAACATTTTAAAAACTCTTACACTGTTTATAACTAAAATCATAATATTTTAATACAAAATGAGTGAAAATTGATATTTTTTGTGCTATAAATTCAAAAATTTATATAGGTCTTATATGGAATCTACTATGCTAGGGGGCACGGCCCTGCCTGCCCAGATAGTGTTGCTGAAGAAAACAGACAAGTAAGGGGTCTATTTTGGGTAGTATTGCTGGATGGGGGTGGTGGGGTGTCGTGCACATATATGCTGATCCTTGCACTGCACAGGCGGGCCGGGAAATTTTTCTTTGCTAGCTTTGATTCTAACATGATGGCAGTATCCTAAATAGACTCATGCATGCATGCAACTAGAATAAGAGCAAAGTGCTTTTGTGCCAGGAAGGTTAATTACAGATAATGTGTTGATCGCATACGAATGCTTACACACAATAAGGAGACAGCGATCAAAGACACCCTTCTTTGCTTTGAAAATTGATATGATGAAAGCTTATGACAGGGTGGAATGGGCTTATTTATGTGGTGTATTGCAGAAGCTGGGTTTTCATGATTCATGGATATCTACAGTTATGCGGTGTGTTTCTTCGGTGCGCTATGCCATAAGGATTAATGGTGAATTAACTCAAACCTTTTATCCAACAAGAGGCATTAGGCAAAGAGATCCAATCAGTCCATATCTTTTCCACTTGTGTGTTGAAGGGTTATCATGCTTATTAGAAAAGAAAGAACAGGAAGGCCCTTTGAAAGGATTAAGGAATGGAATTTTAGGGCCATCAATATCCCATCTTTTATTCGCAGATGACAGCATCCACTACTACAGATTGATATTTTACTATCACCACTTTCACTGCTGTAGCGATAGAAGCGACGATGTCATACTTCCACCGCCGGTTGGACCAATAGGGAGGCCTCGTAGGGAAGGAAACCGGCCATTGAAACTTCTACCACCCACAGATTAACAATAGATGTGATAGTGGTATTTTTTCCATCACATGAAAGGCCGAGCCGACTGAGATAGGCGTTATGGCCGCCGTCCCTACATGACCGTTTGGTGTACTGGCGGTAGTAAATTCAGCGTGAGTTATTTCCCTAGTTTTCAACTACCCACAACACAATTGCATCACTGTTACTTCCACTTCTCCATCTTCAAGGTTGGCACATTGTTCCTCTCTCCTAGTTTATGTGAACCATTGCACGCCTCGCGTCGCGTTGCTGCCACCTCCCGCACGGCCGGCACATTGTTCCTCTCGCAATTTGTGTGAACCATTACACGCGTTGTGTCGCGTCACCGCCAAATCCAAAGGCAAGGGTATGCTTTCGCACTTCACTGATGGATCTTTGTCGAATTATTTTCCTCTTTAGATATCGTTAGTAAGGAATGGATCTTTATTGCTGGCTCTTTGAAATGGAGGCGGCTCCCAACCAGAGGAACACAGTGGCTAGCCTCATAGACGATCTCCTTCTCGACATTCTCCGCCACCTCCCAGCCCTCTCCTTGTGCTCCTGCAATGTGTCTGTTGCTCCTAGAAGCTCATCATCTCCGACAACCGTCAGGTGTTGCCCCTAGACTGTGGCTGGCTTCTTCTACGACACCAAGAACGGCAAGCGAAACTTCACCAGCATCACCGGTGAACGCACCCGACTTGTCCTTCCTCAAGGATAATGTAGCTATCTCAGATTGCTGCAATGGCCTCATCCTATGCTGGTACCTTGGGGCTGCTGGATACCGTTATGTTATCTATAATCCAATGAGCCAGAAATTTAATATACTGCCGCCTAGTACCCATGAAGTTGGCCATTCTGTTGGTGAGGCTCGCTTGGGTTCGATCCGACAGCATCCTCGCACTTTTATGTGATTGAATATGTGGACGTCGACGGTTTGTGCGCAGGTGTGGAGATCTACTCATCTGAAACTGCAACATAGATCTATAAAGGAATCTAAATGGGGCGAGGAGACTAATGTGACATTTTCAAGATCACAAAGTGTGTTTCTCAATGGTTGTCTACATATTATGCTAGACTCTGGGGTACTCTAAGATACTTGTTGTGGATATAGAGAGAAACGCATGGAGGAAAATTGATAGGCTTAGTGGTCTTCAACACTCTATGCATCAAGCTCAGGGTCACTTGTGCGTATATACAGTTGGTGGTCCCAATGATTCCAAGCTTTCAATCTGGATCCTTAAATACTATAGTACTAATAATTGGACATTGAAGCATACGGTCAGCACACGAATCCTGTTTGGATGAATTAATATTAAATTTGGTTTCGTGGATTGTGTTGATGACTACACAGTGATCATAGTTCACCTAGAATGGAATTTGATTTTATTTGCTGAGGAGAATAGAACAATCACGCATATGACATGGACCGCATAAAGGTTCATGTCATCCTTGCCCGGGTCTTTCGGTATGGTATTCGTAGTGTTAAAAAAGAGTTCATCTATAGATCATACTATCTTCTTTATATTCCCTTGTTCTTGGATTCATCAGCAGAGTAGTAAATAAAGCTGCATTTGATGTATCTCTCTGTCATGCATTTTAAATGGACTAATGTTGTTTGCTTGTCTATGGACAATGATGGATGTTGTCATTATTTGAGCTAAACTAGTGTGCCATCTTTGTTTTATTTGCAAATTGAATTATTTATTTGGTGCACACATGCATCGGTGGTGTTACAATAATATTTCAACATCAATGGCTCATATGCTTGGCTTCTAATAGATGGACGTGGTCACATGTACTGTCTTCTGCTTGGCTTTTAATTTCATTTCTCACAAAAAAATATAACGCGAGACTTGATCGGATGAACTCTGTTATGCGATGAATCTGAAATTAGACATCAATTCTCGATGGTGTGACAGCTCCCATCGCTGTTTCATATGGTGATTCAACATTAGTAATGCAAAGAGTACTGTAGTAGAACACTTATATTGAATTACAAAGTAGTTTCCTATTCACTCTCGCAACAGAAAATCAAAACCTAATTAATTCACTCTCACATGTAAAGAGTGAATTAGTTTCCTATTCCAATTGCCTTTTCGAACAAAATAATTTCACGGCGAAGCCTACAGTCCTCGCTGCAAAATAGAGTCCACACTACTATAGATTGATATTTTACTGTCGCCACTTTTATTGCTGTAATGATAGAAGTGATGGTGTTATACGTCCACTGCCAGTTGGACCGATAGCGAGGCCTCCTGAGGAAAAAAACTAGCAGTTGAAACTTCTACCACCGATGGGTTAACAATAGATGCGACAGTGGTATTTTCTCAGTCATATGAAAAGCCAAGCCAACTGGAATACATGTTATGGCCACTGGCCCTCCACAACTGTTTGGTCTATCGGCAGTGAAGTCAGCGTGAGTTATTTCCTAACTACGCCCACAACACAGTTGCATCACCATTACTTGCACTTCTCCATCTTTAAGGTTGACCTATTTAACTAGGGTCTGGATGCACCTCTTGGGCGTTAAGAAGTGCTTTGTCTCTTGGCCATGAGAGGTTCAAGATGGAGATAACGTACCTCACAGGGATGCTAGTGTTTGGAGAAGGCCTTCAAGATTAGGTGCTTTAGATTTCATAACCTTGCTTCCCCTGAGCATCGAGATGCAGATCTACATCCCTAGACCCTCAGAGGTAGCAAGATTATGGAATATGAAGAACCTCACTGAGATGCAGGTGTAAGTTTTGCGAGGTGCTCCTTCTCCATCCTTGGCGAGGTGCTACTGCTGAATAGGAGCTTGACCTTCATGATTGCAGATCTTCTTGCAGATCTTGTGTTAATAGAAGATCTGTAATCATCTGGTTCTCTCCTGTTCAGGGGCTCTATACTCGATTTGGGGTGCTTCAAGTTTGTGAGGTGCTTGTTCAATCGTTCTTCAAAATTGGGTGCTTATATTCCATCTTGCAGCTCTCACGGTCAAGATAGAAGGTAGAGCACTTCACTGAGGGTGAAGTTTTGTGATGTGTTGCATCATTCTTTAGATTCCATGATCTTTGTACATCGGAGGATCGAGATGCAGATTTGTTGGTTTGTATGTACAAACCACCGTATGATATGGATCTATTATCGCATAGACCTCAATGGAAAATACATAAATAAGTACTATACCCAAGTATTTGGGTCCATGCTTGATAGTCGAGTCTCATCGGCTCAAAATATAGCTAACACCTAGAGTATCGCCTTTAGAACAAAAAATAACCATAAAAGACATAAGATCAAAAGTGACATTCAAACAGTAGATTCTTTACTTATAAGACCCTAGATATAATCTATGGTCCTAAGAAAACATTGTTTACAACATCTTCTGCATTGATGATCACTGCGATAGCCTCGGCAGCATCAGTGAAGTCTCCAATCAGATCCTCTTGATCTTCCAGCCGATCAGTGTCCGAAAAACCAAGTTCCAGGTGACGGAGCTCGTGCCTTGAATGCAGTTGCACTGCAGCCAGAGCGGCACCAGCACCATAGCGGACCCCATGAGTTGCCACTTCTCTGGCACGAATCGGGATATCCTGTAGGCGATCCTTAAGAAAAAAAACTCCCCTGGCGTTGACTGTTGTAACTGCGCCTTGTGCTGCCCGTTGGAGGATCTCATGGCGACTCTCTAGGTCAATCTCCCGGCGATGAGCCTCCTCGATCTCACGACGAGAAGCAACTAGTTGTTCCTCAAAATCTAATGAAAATGAAGGGTTATCGGATAAAGTCGCAAATATAAAAGGAAAGTCTTTTCAAAGAAATTTTTCCTGCTGCCGTAGCATGAGCTTCATCAGCCCTCATCTGAGGAACATTGGTCTCTTCTTCAGATGCAGAGAGGGCTGTTTTAACGGCATCGAGACATAGCTCGAGCTGACCTACCTCATGCGTCGCGTCAGAATACAGGTTTTCGACCTCCCTGCTTTCACGGATAAGATTCCGGACATACTGACCATCATATGACTCGGAGTCGGAGGATGAAGATGAAGATACCATGGACTCAGCAAGAAGCACAATCGATTGTTGTTCAACCTCCGCCGGAGTTGGCCGATGTACCGCAGCATGAAAGGTAGCCCTGCATATTCGAAGGATTAATGCAAGGCAACCATAGAGATAAGAAATCATTCCCTCTCACCCTTGGTGACGAAGAGGGACATGAAGGCACGGAGACGGATCCTCGGCTTCTGGAGTTTTCTCCCTTGAACGGCTTGCCGTGAGCCATTGTTCAGAAGAAGACTGGAAGAAGAAAAGTGTCAGAGATATGGGTCAGGGGTACCTGCATAGCCCGTATCTATGACCATCGCCAAGCTACCAGCCCAGCAGCCGTCAAGGGAGAGGTCCGCGAGGGCTGACGCCATCGACCAATGTGTAGATCAAGGCAAACCAAGGCGGACGTATCTGGTCGATAATTAGGATCTTTCTGTTGCGCATATTGTGTAACAAACTAGGAAACAATCCATTAACCCGATCGCTCTCTCTGTAACCCTACCTCTCCTGCCTATATAAAGAAGGGCAGGGACCTTGGGATCGGGATCCATCTTCCACCTATTCCATCTTCTACAAAACTAGGAGCAACAGGCTCTGTAATTGAGCATACGAATACAAGAGCAGACACATAACTGGAGTAGGAATTAGCGCCGACCGCGCCCGAACCAGTATAAATCTTCGTGTCTCGTGTTCTACCATCTGATTCCATCTACACAATCATGTTGCTGAATATTACAGGAGCAAAACAATCCAGCAGTTAACTGTGAGGATTTTGCTTCATCAACATCATCCACGGCGACACGACTGCACGCTTCTGTGCGGACGCGAAGTTTGGCGGCGAGCGATAGCCCCTGTTCGGCAGTATGGTTCTGCATCTTGCAGCAGCCCTACGGATCATCGTCGACAACTCGGCCCCACGTCGTCCGTCTCTAGAAGCGCCGGCTCTCGGATCGCGACATCGACCGAGTACCTGCACAAGAGGCCAAGAGTCAAAATCCACCCTGTTCGATGTGGCGTCCAACAAAAAGCGGCGCCATGTTGTCATCGGATCATGACACGGCAAGGTCGAAGGCAACATGTATCACCGGCCAGCGAATGTGCAAGATAAATAAAAATAATTCTAACTATTTGGCTTGCATCTCGTACGCATGCATTTATGCATGTACACATGAGGCATTCACGTATAGATCTGTTGCTTCATGTCTGTTTTCTTTTGGTGAGCCCGACTCCAGCGCGAGATCGACGCCGTCCGCGGCAACTCGGCTTCCAGCGACGAGGTCCTGCGCCAGCCTATAACGCACTCCGTGTTTCCAAGATCCGATCTTGATTCACAGGGTGAAGTCGGAGGACAGATCGATCTACGCCTAGGCCCCCATCTCCGTCACCTGCCAACGCAGAATACCATGTCGAGGTTTCGGCCAAGGCATAGCATCATCAAGAGGTGTCACATAGATCGGCCAACAAATGCAACACGGCGCTACTCTCGACATCATCCCGTGTCGCCGGCATGTCGTCAACAGCATGGTTCACATCGCCGACTTGACCGCACGTCGCAACCCTCGTCGTCGTCCCGCGTCGTCCATAAGCCCCTCGAGTCGGAACATGCCCACTTGCCGAGCATTAAAAACAGCTCAGTCATTTTTTAAGGGCAATTATGAATTCTATAATATATGCATATTTTCAAATATGTATGTGCGTATCTGTGTGGCTAACCATAGCAGGAACCCAGCTACCTTTGACATCGTCGTACGACGCCGATTCGACGTCACACGATGGCATAGTTCCTAGTAGCACAGAGCACAACGTCGACAGGCTTCCTTGAGCCAGTCGTGCTCGGCTTCTCGTCACGGCTCTCGACCTCCTGCCGTCTCTCGTCACGACGCTTAACGTCGCCTCCATCGACAACAATGGCACCACCAACCAGTTGGATTAGCTAAGTCGTTTCCATAATTTCTTTTATTATGTTACTTTTTGCTCTTGCTTTCTACTAAGCTGACATCTAACTTAGCAGAAAGTCGGGGGCTACTACACATAATAATCACACTCTAGGGCATGTTTCTTTTTTCTCCGCGATTTAAGTACCTGCATGATACGTTCTATGTGTAAAGCTTTGTCACGACAATGACTTACGCCGCAACCCAATGCTATACGGATCACGCCATCTCATGGCTAACATCCTACATGCGGGGGCTACAGTCTAGTTAACAAAATGCATAACACGTCTAGCAAATCATAAAGGGAAAACAACATTAAGGCAACATTAAGGAGATAAGACAACAACCCTAAAAAACTGTTTTAAGTACTTTTATGACACATGTTCTATGTAATGTGTTTTGTCGGCAACGACGATCAACGCTGCAAACCCAATGCTACATGCGCGGCATCTCGACGGTTAGCACGGGGCTATAGTCTAGTCGATAAAGTGCACAACACAATGAATATAACTCATAAAGGAAAATTAACACATGCTTTACTACGAGTTTATCTTGTTCGACTACCGAATAAATATTCACTGATCTCATCTTCATGTTTTATGAAGCAAGTAACAAAGGCTACGTCATCACGCTGCTACTAGCTACGTCGACACACCGCCTTCGGGCACTCCATTGGCAACGACCCTCAGGTACTCCCTCGGGAGCTACCTCGAGCCGGTCACGGTGTCTTTAGCTACGTCGTCACGCTGCCACCAGGTACGTCGACACGCCGCTTTTGGGCACTCCGTTGGCAACGACCCTTGGGTACTCCCTCGGGTCCTACCTTGAGCCGGTCATGCCGTCTTTGGCTACGTCGTCACGCTACCACCAGCTATGTCGATACGCCGCCTTTCGGCACTCCATCGGCAACGACCCTCGGAGGCTATCTCGAGCCGGTCACGCCGCCTTTGGTTACGTCGTCACATTGCTACCAGCTACGTCGACACGCCACCTTCGGGCACTCCGTTGGCAACGACCCTCAGGTACTCCCTCGGGAGCTACCTCGAGCCGGTCACGCCGCCTTTGGCTACGTCATCACGCTACCGCCAGCTATGTCGACACGTCGCCTTCGGGCACTCCATCGGCAACGACCCTAGGGTACTCCCTCGGGGGCTACCTGAAGCCGGTCACGCCGCCTTTGGCTACGTCATCACGCTGCCACCAGCTATGTCGACACGCCACCTTCGGGCACTCCATCGGCAACGAGCCTTCGGGCACTCTGTCGGCAACGACCCTCGGGTACTCCTCTCAGGGGCTATCTCGAGCCGGTCACGCCGTCTTTGGCTACGTCGTCACGCTGCCACGAGCTACGTCAACACGGCGCCTTCGGGCACTCCGTCGGCAATGACCCTCGGGTACTCCCTTAGGGGATACCTTGAGCCGGTCATGCTGCCTTTGGCTACGTCGTCACACTGCCACCAGCTACGTCGACACGCTGCCTTCGGGCACTCCGTCAGCAACGACCCTTGGGTACTCCTTCGGGAGCTACCTTGAGCCGGTCACACCACTTTTGGCTATGTTGTCACGCTGCCACTAGCTACGTCGACACGCCGCCTTCGGGCACTCCGTCGTCAACGACCCTCAGGTACTCCCTCAGGAGCTACCTCGAGCTGGTCACGCCGCCTTTGGCTACGTCATCATGCTGCCACTAGCTACATCGACATGCCGTCTCCGGGCACTCCATCGGCAATGACCCTCGGGTACTCCCTCAGGCCCTACCTCGGGTCGGCCATGCCGCCACCATCTACATTGACATGACTCCTTTGCTCACATCGTCAGCAATGACCGCTCGAATACCTATTCAACGACAAGCAAGGTAAGGATGCAAAATCTATAATACAGATGTACTAACTCTCCTCTACTTCCTCTGTTTTTGTAGGCAGGAGACGCCCACGACCAATGGAATTCCAAAAATCTCTCTGAGCGGTGTCATCAGTTAAGGCTAGGCCACGTCCCCACGACCTCCGAGGGGACGCCTTCTGAGAAGTGCATGGGGAAACGAGCCACCGAAACAAATGCTTCAGCTTCACCGAGAAGGAACCCATCCACGCAACCGTGGAGGACATGGGACCCGATGGTCTAGAACCCGACGTACCGTCACCCAAGCCGGTGCAGGCGAGTGATCTGATACTCAGATCGTGTACTCGGCCCAGCTCACCCTCACAGCAGGTGTAAGCGGTAGTGACTCGTTCACTATCGACCCTGCCCCTACTAGAGTCAGGGGGGTATTCAGGAGGGTCACCAGTCTGACCCTAAAACCTCTTACACTCGGTGTCACGTAAATCTCCCAATGCCCGAACAAGGTCGAAGTACCTTATTTCAGTGGGTGTGTGCCCATTTGTGGGAAATCGGAAAACCGGTTGGCCCATGGTTGTACCAAAGTACGAGCTCTTGGAATCTGAAAAAGAGTTTTATCACATGACCCTGCTAGTCAGGCTTTGTCCTATCGCTTCCTTTTAGTGATAGCGAACATTCACTCGTACCCGTTACCAGCTCAAAGAGTAATATGCGCAACTGCCCACAGCTGCTCACGTGTTTGTTACTCGTCCACAGCAGTTCCTGGCCTGGGATACTGTTATATTGGCCTAAGGGCTCCAAGACAATGACCTCACTCTTCCCACTAATGAGGCTCATAGAAATTCAAGATATGTTGCTTAATGGGTCTCGAAGAAAAATGTGATGCCCTTAGTGCTGCTAACCAACAACCCGAATCGGGTCGCCCAAAAACCAACAGGCTTAGTGACGCGCGAGCGATGGAGGTGCGCCTACCCTATCCTCATTATTGTTCTACGACTAGGACTTAATGATGCGCAACCACTAATTTACACTACAGAATATGTCAAAAACCAACTTCCCAAGTACAACGGTGTTTTCACCCTAATATAGGCACCTACGGACATCCTGGAAGCTACGCTTCCGGTCATCGGGTGCCACCACCCGAACCTGACGTTGACAATGTCCCAAGGGCTATGCCCAGGAAACTACATTTCCCGATATAGGGTGTACCACCTGAGCCAGATGCTTATTGCCAGAGAACTATGTTCCTTGATGTATGGTGTACCACCGCCCCACTCGATACTTGAAGAAGATTCTCGTTACCCAAGAAATGCTCTTGGTACTCAAACGGCAACATACTGGCTCCCCAATACTTAGGAATATCTAAGCGCACTGCTCAGAACTTTGGCACTCGAAGATGCTCACTGGTACCTACAGTTCACAGAACTTGCAGGGCAAATTGCGACGTCCCGAGGGCTAGAGCTATATGCTAGCTTATCATTAAGTCATACGGGGGCTACTGTCAGAGATATGGGCCAGGGGTACCTGCACCGCCCGTATCTATAACCATCGCCAAGCTTTTGGCCTAGCAGCCGTCAAGGGGGAGGCTCGCGAGGGCTGACGCCATCGACCAATGTGGAGATCAAGGCAAATCAAGGCGGACGTATTTGGATGATAGCTAGGATTTTTCTGTTACGCATATTGTGTAACAAACTAGGAAACAATCTGTTAGCCCAATTGCCCTGTCTGTAACCCTACTTCTCCTGTCTATATAAAGGAGGACAGGGACCACGAGCTTGGGATCCATTTTCCACCTATTCCATCTACTACGAAGCTAGGAGCAACCGTCCCTATAATTGAGCATACTAATATAAGTGCAGCCGCATCACTGGAGTTGGGATTAGCACGCACCACGCCCCGAATCAGTATAAATCTCCATGTCTTGTGTGCTACCATCTGATTTTGTCTACGCGATCACGTTGCTGGATATTACCGGAGTAAAACAATCCGACAAAAAGATATGTGTCATAGCATAATAAATGAACACAAGCAGTATTCCTTCTACTCCGCCTTGCCTCCAAATTTATAGCCTTAGGGGACCTCTATAGTGGGTTCATCGAGTTATGCGCAAGATTGGGGGGCATATGTTCACACCAAAATTTGTTAAGATGCACAGGAAGCCCAAAACTCAGGGAAGCGTGCGTGAGTGTTGAATGTCATCCCAACTTCCAACACCATCCCCACCACTTGTTACGCTAGGAACCGTCGTATACCTCATCGTGCTCCCTAGATCACGCATCTTAACTGTACTGAGTCTAGGTGCACCTTCAAGGTGAGTGTTGAATGTCCCAACTTCCTACACCGCCCCCACCACATGTTACGCCAAGAACCGTCGTATACCTCATCTTCCCTGATGCGTGCTCCCTATATCACGCATCTTAGCTGCATTGAGTCTAGGTGCATCTTTAAGGTTGGCCTATTTAAGCTGAGTTTGGGTGCACTAAGTCTCTCGCCCCTCCCCTCCCCTCCCCTCCTTCCAAATCCCTTAGCATTAAACTGAGTAAGAGAGTGGCAACTCCTTTCGTCCACCATGGTTCATGGCGTACATTGACGCCTCCACCATTGCTGGGAGAAGACTTTCAAGATAGGGTTCTGTAGCGGCCTGCTGGTGGCCGTTCGTCTTGGGTGTTAGAGGAAGTTCTGCGAAGAGATGGGGAAGAACAATACCATCTTCAGTGGCCTAGGTCGCCGGTGACACGACGGCTAGGCTCGACGATGGTCGTCGTGCGCGTGACTTACAAGTCAGAATATCTGTGGAAAATCCTGGAGGGCGAAGGGTGCCTTGCTGTTGTCGAGAAACCTTTTGAGCCCACAGACCACGACCTAGGATCTCTCGACGCTGTGCCATGCGTTCCTCCCCGATGATGAAGAAGATGGAGCGGGCAAGGCTCCTCGTGGGGCTCCTCATCCTCTCGGATGTTAGAGGGAATTCTGCGAGGTGGTTCTTCCCAAGGCTTCTTCCAGGCATCATACCTGCTCGTGGGAGCGGTGAAGGTTTAGTTACACCTTCGTCTGACTTCTACGCTTCACGAGATGTCCATCGCTGAGTGCGGGAATAAACCTACGCTCATCGCTAAAATTTGGCTTGCGCTGATGCTTAAGTTGATTTGTTGTGTGAGAAAAACACTGTTCGTTCGCTGAAATATACTGCTAAAGTAGTGCTGAAGAATAGGGCCAAGGTTTTTGTCATCAACTATAGTTGCTGATAGATCCTTGTTATTGTATGCCTGGTGAATGAAAAGTGTAACAGAGTTAATTGAAAATGAATGTCTTTTATTGATTTTGAACGTTGTTACCTAACTAAGATGTTGGTGGAGTGTTGCTTTGTATGTGCAAACCGCTGTATGGTATGGCTTTGTTATCATGTCCATTGTTATTGTAGAGACTAGTACCTTTATTATGCAACATCAGCTGACAAACTTTGTCATGTCAGCGTCCATTGTTATTGTAAAATATACGTTGTGTGTTAAGTAAGCTATTGAGGCCCAACTGAATTAGTATCAACATTGTACAATTCTATCATCGTCGGATATAAAGTATCACCGCCGCTAGGTGCTACGGTCCCATCTTCTTTAAGATCCAATCACCACCGCCGGTAGCGGGTAGCCTTACCGCCGATATCATCAAAATTTGCAAGCCAGCGCGAGCCTCCCACGCATATTTAGAAATTTTGGTAGACATTTCTATTCCCACAAGTCCTACTTTGTAGTTAGCTTACAAAGACCGCTACCCACCCAGCCACCTTGTCCATCTCCTCCACAAGTGCTGCTATTCCTCACCTACTCATCGGCGTGCAAGCTGCCACTCACCGCCGACAAGCTAGTGCTCCACGCTGGTACGCCTCACTGGCATGCCCGCACAGATCCACCGGTGACCAGGCTGGTACTCATCACTGCCATGGCCAGCTCACTATTGCAAGATCCAAAGGCAAGGGTAATGCTTTCTCACACTTCCCTTATCCAAGTTTTTAGCTTTTTATTCCCCTCTTATTCCATCTGAGTATGAATCAAGCTTCCATCTGATCATTAAGGAGCTCACGAGCGCATTCCCACAGGTGCTCGTACTCTGATTCAGGCGACAATGCTGCCGCTTCCATCATCGGCCCTGCTCCACCACATCCTAGTCAAGATGGAGGAGGAGGCCACCAACAAGAGGAATGAAGTAGACATCCTCACAGACAAAGTCTCAGTCCTTATCCTCCGCCACCTCACCGCCCGTAGCTTGTGTAGCTACAAGTGTGTGTGTGTCGCTCCTGGTACCGCCTCATCTCTGAATCCGAATACCATAAGGAGCTGCCCTAGTTTGTCGCCGGATTCATGTATGGCAACTAGAATGGCAAACGCCGATTCGTCAGCTTCACCAGTGAATATCACTCCTTTTTCTTCTCGCCCTTCCCCATTCAGGATTTAGTCATCACAGATTGCTACCGAGGCCTCTTCCTCTAATGGTGCATTGGGCTTCACTATGTTGTCTGCAATCCAGTGACTAACAAATCAGTGGTACTACCATATATCAACCTTTGTTATGGTTCAGCTCGCTTGGGGTTCGATCCCACAATCTCCTCGCACTTCCATATGGTAGAATTGTGGGTAAGGTCGCCTGGGGTGTTAGTTGTCAGCATTTACTCATCCAAAACTGGAGCATGGGTGTGTAAAGAATCTGAATGGGGAGAGGATATTCTAGTATGTAAATTTTTAGGAACTGTGTTTCTTAATGGTTTTATGCACATGCTAGAGGTGTCCTAGATAGTTGCTATTGATATGGCGGGAAAGACATGAAGGAAAATTCTTAGGCCACCAGGTCCTGCAATATCCATCCATGGAGATCAGGGTCAGTTGTGTCTATGTATTGCTGATATTTTCAATAGGTCTGACCTTTTAATCTAGATCCTTGAAGACTATGGTACTAGTAAATGGACATTGAAGCATATAGTGAACACGCTACAACTATTTGGACTGAACAATATTTGACTCGGTTCTGAGGCTGCCAATGTGGACTACAGAGTGATTGCAGTTCACCTAGAATGGAATTTGATTTTCCTTGAGGAGGACAGAACACTGATGGCATATGACATGAGTCATAGAAAAGTTCATGTCCTCCCTGCTCGGGTTGTTCGCTATCCTAGAAGTACCTAGAGTAATTATTTGAATGGACCTCACTATCTGCCTTATGTTCCCTTGTTCATGGAGTCATTAGCATAGCAGTAAAGGTGTATATGCTATATTTTGTTGTTAGGACATGTCTTTCTTCAGGTAGGGAGTTGTTTTGAGTCTATATATAGTTTAATTTTGTTCAGAATAGTAAAGCTTTGCATTGTGCAGGTTTTGGAGTGTCAGTGCTTTTGAATGATTTTCCTATAATGGCTATCGGAGGAAGAAGAGGAGTTCCATGGTGCATTGGCTGCTAAGCTGATCAAGGAGTGCCAATCTGAAGTAGCGAAGCACATCTACCTCGTGTTTGTTACATAAGTCTATAGGGAGCAGAACCTTTATTATGCTATTTATGTACCGCTTGTGTTAATTCATTAGTTGACACAGTTGTTATGTTAGTGTCGAACATTTTTATTATAACAAGTACTCTTCGTTGTCGACATGATGAATGATGTGTAATGATTATATCTGTATGGTGTGTGTTCAGTAAGTTATTGAGACCCAGCTGAATTAGTAAATACATTGTGAAAACCGGATGCAATTATGTCGCCATCGGATTTAAGGGTCGTTGGTTGTTTTGTCATCACCGCCATACCACTCGCCGTTGGTGAACCAGACGGCCATCACTGCCGCAATTCGTCTAATGCGGCAGGGGTCAATAGTGTATCATCGCCACATCGTTTAGTAACCCGATACTGACTAAAGGATCATCATGGGTGGATCGTACTGCAATGTGACAATGATCATGCCCTATGCCTAGACAGTTCATATGCTGAAGTGACATTGATGTTCGCCTTGACATAGGCGGGTCGTGCTCCAATGCAACGGAATAAGGATCTGATCATGGACGGATCATAAGCCATGTGGCGGTTCTAGTGCATACCCACATAGGCGGGTCATGCTCTAATGCGACAGAAGTAAGGACCTTATCATGGACAGATGATAAGCTAATACGGCGGTGTAGTGTGCACCCCAGTCAGTCTCAGATATCGACAGTGATGGCTATGACTATCACTGCCGATAGCTTACTGCCAAGGCAGAAATTAGACTACGATGAGGGTTACAACATGGCTATGAAAGGTTCGAGTGTAGTAGTGCCTTTCTTCCCATCCTTTTGGAACACCACAGTCGCCGCCTGTGCAAGGAAGATCATCGCGTACCTGTGCCAACGACGGAGGCAGCCACTTGTTGCGCCACCATGTCATTTCATGGATCACTTTCGTGGCTGCCTCATGGCACAACCGACACCCCTTGTTGCATAGCCGCCTACTCGTTGGTCTTCCTCGCCCTCGACCCGTCTTATGTACCGCCTCGCAGTGTTGTCATTGCTGGCATCGCCATTGTGCCAATAGAGGAATATGGTGACCAAATAGGTTGCCACATTATGCCCACCATCGGTGGCATGGGTGAGATAGTCGAGGCATGGCCAGGGGCTGTGGTTTTCTATGAATGCGGTTTGTATCCCGGTAAGCAAGCAAGCCTCCGGGTTGTCGACTTGGGTCAGCCTAACAAAGAGGGCGAAGTAGTTGATGAGGTCGTTCGACGACCTTACCCCATGTCTGCACCGATCCACTGCCACACACCGACCGATGGCGCGGTCACCGTAGATGTCGCGCATGGACGAGCATGTCACCCATAGGCTATGGAGGTCGGCCATTGGCCGCTTCGAGGTTGTAGCGAGGTGGCTGGCGATCTGAATTTGCACCTCAACAGGGAGCGTCGTCAGCGACGTGGGGGTGCCGCCTCACCGCCATGATTGCTGGCGTGGATGGAGGTATGGCATGTGGACGACAGCGAGCCGGAGGGCTAGACAGGCGCATCGGCGCGACGTATGTTGATTGAGGAGTAGTTTTTTTGTGGAATTTAATTTGATTGATTGAGGGGGAGCTATTGTGATGAACTTGTTTCCTGGTTATTTAAAAAGTATCATCTGGCCACGCAGTGCACTGTGCCACTTGATCTTGGACATTGGACGTGATCTCGATGGCGTAGTCCATAACATTGTAGTTGGGTACGGCGTGTTCTTATGTGTGAATCGCACTCCTAATTGATTGCCATTGTGGCGGTTGCGTTTCCAATGTTTTTGAACACTTTGGGTACGCTGCTAAATTACTTGAAATACGCGCCATGGGAACTCGATGCTACCAAGCGAATGGTCGCCATTGAATGGACATGTTGGGTACACAACGAGGCGAATCGACAGGAAATATGTGCCTAGGGAAGTCGATGTTGCCATGCAAATCATCGCCATCTCTTCGTATAAGTAGGGGATGTGGTGTGTTGCTTTCTCCACTCTGAACTTGCAAAATTTTGCAGTTGATCTTTTTCTTTCTTTCTTCAACTTTCTTCGCAAGCATGGCAGGCCACAGTGACTCCAAGATCGAAAACTCATATTCAGACGAGGCTGAATTCGAAGAGAAGGAGAGCGAGATCCTACTCGGCCTCTCCAATGGAGGAGTCAGGTTTCATGGTTGTGGCGAGGGCACCTTTGTGTGTCCTTTTTGCCATGGCAAGAAAGTGCCGTCATGGAGTCTTCGTGAATTGCTTCAGCACAGTGCTTTGGCCAAGTATATCCTGAGCAATGATGCCATGGCCCATGACCGTGAGCTTTGTGGAGTTGGGGACTGCGGCAGCAATCAGGCGATGAAGGCTCGTAGGAACCAGCGCCACGCGACCAATAGGGCCGACAAGGAAGCATGCAAGGAGAAGGTACTAAAGAAATAACTCTGTGTGATGATGTTTATTTTATTGACCTTCTTTCAATTTTTTTAAGTTACGTAGTTCCTGTCACCAATTAAAACTAACTATATTTTAATTAACACAGTGGACCGAGCGCCACATGGGAAAGGGCCCCTACTATAAGCCTGCCAGAAGGCTCGACGGAGGGTCATCCACATCCCGCTGAAGCTAGTCTTGTAGTAGGATTTTTATTTTATGTACTGAATTTTTAGCGTAGAATATGTATGTTTTATTTACATGAAATATGAAATGTTCTTAACTTATGTATTTTTCAGGATCTTCCTTATCTTTGCCACGATGTTTATTTTATGTGATGGGGAAGCGGTCTTCTATGACCGGTAGTGTGATGGTAGCTCCCGAGCACCTTAGATTTCGCGACCATATGACACGTCCATCGTTAGGTGACATTCGTAACACGCAACCACCACCACTGGCAGCCTTCACCGCCAATTCCAGATGGTCAGGATGGCACCGCTATCATCAATTTCCAAGACCGCCCAAGTCCCCCGCGCGTATTTATAAAGTTTCGCTCAAATTTGCATTCCCGCGCCTCCTACTTTAGCTTACAAAGACCGCTTCCCCACCCTGTCTGCCTCCTCCTCAGTGCTACTACTCCCCACACCGCCACTCACCGCCAACAATCTAGTGCTCCACGCCGCGGAGCCGGTACACCTCACTGGCCCACATAGATCCACCGGTGACAAAGGTGGTACTCATCGCCGTGCTCGCTTGAGCTCACTGATGCAAGATCTAACCACAAGGGTAATGCTTTCACACTTTTCCTTATCCATGTTTCTTGGATTTTTATTCCCCTCTTCACTAATGTAAGTAGGGAGTAAGCTTCCATCTGATTAGTGTGTTTCTGCCGCTCTAGCAGATCCTTGTCAAGATGGAGAAGGTCCCCAACAAGATGAATGGAGTAGGCATCCTCATAGACCATGTCTTGGTCCTCATCCTTCACCACCTCACCGCTCGCTCCTTGTGCAGCTGCAAGTGTGTCTGTCGCTCCTAGAACCACCTCATCTCGGACACCGAGTACTGTAAGGAGCTGCCCCAGATTGTTGCCGAATTCTTCTGTCACACCTGAAAAGGCAGACGCCACTTCACTAGTGTCACCGGTGAACACCCCTCCTTGTCCTTCTTGCCCTTCCCCATTCATGATGTCGTTGTCTTAGATTGCTGCAACGGCCTCATCCTCTACTGGTGTTTTGGGTGTCACTATGTTGTCTGCAATCCAGCGACTAACAAATGGTTACTACTACCGGATAACCTCCATTCTTGTGGCGAGGCTCGCTTAGGGTTTGATCCGATAGTCTCCTCGCACTTCCATGTGTTTGAATATGGGAAGATGAGGGAGGGTGAGTCCGTAGGTGTGAGCATCTACTCATCTAAGAGTGCAGCTTGGATCTTTAAAGAGTCTGAATGGGGCGACGGTATTATAGTATCCATATATGCAAGAAGTGTGTTTCTTAATAGTTTTATGCACTGGCTCGAGTTCTCCCAGATCATTGCTGTTGATATGGACGGACATGGACGGAAATACAGAAGCCACATGGTGATGTAATCTCCATCCATGAAGCTTAGGGTCAATTGTGTTTATGTACTGCAGATATTTACACTATGACTCAGCTTTCAATCTGGATCCTTGAAGACTACGGTAGTAATAGATGGACATTGAAGCATACGGTGACCACGTTGGAGATATTTAGACAGAACAATATTGAATTTGGTTACGAGATTTGTGATGCGGAGTATAGAGTGATTGCAGTTCACCTTGAATGGAATTTGATTTTCCTTGTTGGGGAGGACAGAACACTGCTTGCATATGACATGAACCACAGAAAAGTTCATGTCCTCCCTACACGGGTCATCCGTTGTCCTAGACCTACCTAGAGTCTATGTATCAATGAACCTCCCTATCTTCCTTATGTTCTCTTGTTCATGCAGTCATTAGCAGAGCAGTAAAGGTGCATTTGCTGTATTTTGTTTGTTCGTGTAGGTAGTTGTTTTGATTCAATATATAGGCCAATTTAGGCTTGGTAACTAAAGGAATGGTGTGTTCAATATCATTAATTCTACTGCTTTATGCAGGTTGAGTCTGAGTGCTTTTGAATAATTTTTCTGCATTGGCTCAGGGAGGAAGAAGAGGGGTTTCATGGTGCATTGACTATCAATCCGAAGGATGAACTGATTATATTCATTTTTGCCTAGCAAGCAGGAGTGCCACATGGGAGGAGCACAGCTACGGTTTATGTAAGTCTATAGAGATCAGTACCTTTAGTTTGCAATCTATATACTGCTTGTGTTAGGACATCAGTTGAGAAAGATATTATGGTAAGCGTCCATTGTAATTGTAAGAACGTGATTTATGGATGTAATGATTATATCTGTATGCTTTGTGTTCAGTAAACTATCAAGGGTCGTTTATTGTTTTGTTATCACCACCGCCGTTGGTGGTGCAAACGTCCAACACCGTTGCTATACGTATTATGCGGCAGGGATACAAGTATATCACCGCCGAATAGTTTAGTAACCCGACACCAACTAAATGATCATCAAAGGTGGATCGTGGTGCAAGGCGACGGTGACCATGACCTTGGTACTGACGGTTCATACGCTAAAGCGATAGTGATGTTTACCTCTACAGACGTCTCGGCCGTCGAAGCGATAGTGAACCTGCACCGTACACAGTCGGATCAAAGTACAAGGCGACGGTGTCGTGACCACTACACGGGCGGTTGATGTGCCCACACGATGGTGTTGATAACCTCCGCCATAGGTGGATCATTTGCCAATGCGGCGGTGTTAGTGTATACCCACACAGACGGGTTATGCTCCAATGTGACGGAATTAAGGACCTTATCACGGACGGATCATAAGCCAATACGGCGGTGTAGTGTATACCGCAGTCGGTCTTAGATGCCGATAGTGAGGGCTATGATCATCACTACCGACAGCTTACTGCCGAGGCCGAAATGCGGCTATGATAGGGGTTACGACGTGGCTGTGAAAGGTCTGAGTGTAGTAGTGATCTTCTTTATATGGGGGGATAAACGGAGTGTCTCAACACTGAAATCAGTACTCCACATTTATAGTGAAAGGTCTGGACAGCGAGTCAATTTACAGAAGTCATCCATCTTCTTTGGGAATCGATGTCCTGATGATTTAAAAGAAAGAGTAATGAATGAGCTGAACATCTACAATGTGGCACTGCAGTCTACTTATTTAGGTATGTCGACTTGTATTAAAAGATAAAAAATCAGCACCTTTGTTTTTCTGCTAGAAGGAATGTGGAGAAGAGCTTATGGATGGAGCAATAAATCGTTATCTAGAGCTGGGAAAGAAGTTTTGTTGAAATCAGTTGTCCAAGCTATCCCTATATATATCATGAGTTGCTTACAAATACCAGTTGGCATTTGTGATAAAATGAGATCAATCGTCTCTAATTATTGGTGGGGCATCGAGAATGGAAACAAGAAATTGCATTGGCGCTCCTGGGAATGGCTGACTGCACCAAAAGTATTGGGAGGAATGGGCTTTAGAGATATGCAATTATTTAATCAAACACTTCTAGCAAAGCAATATTGGCGGCTACTTACCTGACTCTTTATGTACTAGGGTGCTTAAAAATAGATACTTTCCTAATTCCTCTTTTTGGGAGGCAGGTTACACTCGTAATGCCTCTACACCTGGAGAAGCCTGAATTTTGGGAAGAAACTTTTGATGAATGGAATTGTATGGAGAGTTGGTAATGGAAAAACAATACCTTTATCTGGTGCTCATTGGATACTAGGAGTTTTACAACAATTTGCCCAACCAATCATACCACTACCACAAGATATGAAGGTGGATTTTCTAATTGATGAACGACAACGACAATGGAATGAGGAGTTAGTGCAGGCATGCTACTCGGAGGACACTTCTAATGCGATACTAAAAATTCCTCTAAGTCATAATATGTGCGAAGACTTTGTGGCTTGGGAAAACACCACAGAAGGTATTTTTACTGTTAAATCAGCATATATGTTGGCAAAATCTAAAAAATTTAAACGCATTTGGAAGATACATGCCCCTAAGAAAATGAAAATAGTCTTGTGGAGGTTGGCTCATGATTGTTTACCTACAGGACAACAACTCTTATGCAGGCATATTTGTACCACTGATGCTTGCTGCTTTTGTGGACAGGTAGAAACGGTGGCTCATGCCTTCATCAAATGTCAATATGTGGCAGAAATATGGCGTGAAATTAAGAAATGGTGTGGTATAAATTGTAAACTTATGCCGTTTATTTCCCCAAAGCAGTGGTTATGGGAGTTTTTGGCTAATGCATCTAACGAAGAGGCTACTATCTTTACTTTAATTATCTGGCATTTTTGGGATAATAGGAATGGTATTAGAAATAGGGAAAACATTGTTCACCCATATCGGATAGTTGAAAAAATAAAAGCATATATTCAAGTGGTAATGCATTGCGATGATGTTCCTGATTTTTCCAACAGGTGTGAGCCTAATGCATCTACCAAACAATGGGTTCCACCGCCGGAAGATTGGGTTAAGGCAAATGTTGATGCTGCTGTTTTTAGTGAATCAGAAAGAATGGGAGCTGGATGTGTGATACGGGACCACAATGGAAATTTCTTGGCTGCAACAAACCAAGTGATTTGCAGAGTCTCTGAACCAGAAATGGCTGAAGCTTTGGCTGTCCGATGGTCTTTAAAATTCATCTGTGATCAACACTTCAAGAAAGTGGTAATTGCTTCGGACTACTTAAACTTGGTACGAAAGCTCATGCAAAAAAGTCTGGATAGGTCTCATATAGGAGCAATCGTCCAAGACATCAAGATGATGAAAACAACTTTGATGATATTTCTTTTGTCTTTGTTAGTCGAAATTGTAATGAGGTAGCTCATGTATTAGCTAAGTCGGCTAACCAGACGGCTGGTTTGATGTGTCTAAATGAAGCCCCGGAGTCCATTCGGGTTTTACTTTGTAATGATCTTCTAAGGTAATGAAAGTGCCGTCTGTTTTCAAAAAAGAATACTACTAGATGCAATTCTACCTAGAATGGCCCAGCCATGCATGGTCCAATCGAAATCTTTTACTGTTTTATTTACAAAAGGGAAAAGAGGGGGGAAAGGAGATATAGGAATATGAGATGAGATCGTGCTTTTCTGTTTACAGTAGGGGAGACATGGCCCGGCTTTTATTCTTTTGCATGTAACAGAATCACAAAAGAATACGGTGACATTTATTCTCTCATGCATAGCATGCAGGAGTTTTTTGGAACACCCCATGGAAAAGGAAGATTTTGAATCTAAAGCCATCGCCTTACCTTACAATCTTTCACTACTGGATTCAGGTTCTTTGCCGAGTGCGACACTCGGCAAAGAACACACGGCAAAAAATTGATCGGCAAAGCCCTCTTTGCCGAGTGTCTTTTATCGGGCACTCAGCAAAGAAAAGCAACCGTCACGGCGCCGGTCCCGTTGACGGTCACTTTGCCGAGTGCCAACCCGGCAGGCACTTGGCAAAGATTTTTTATTTTTTTTAAAAAAAATTCTTTACCGAGTGCCAACCCTTCAGACACTCGGCAAAGAGTTTTTATTTTTTTTACAAAATTTCTTTGCCGAGTGCCAACCTTCAGGCACTCGGCAAAGATTTTTTATTTTTTTTAATTTCTTTGCCGAGTGCCCCTGTCCGGCACTCGGCAAAGTTTTGAATTTTTTTTAATTTCTTTGTTGAGTGCCCTCTGCCCGGCACTCGACAAAGTTTGAATTTTTTTTAATTTCTTTGCCGAGTGCCCTCTGTCCGGCACTCAGCAAAGTTTGAATTTTTTTTAAATTCCTTTGCCGAGTGTCCTCTGTCCGGCACTCGGCAAAGTTTGAATTTTTTTAAAAAAAAATTCTTTGCCGAGTGCCCTCTGTCCGGCACTCGGCAAAGTTTGAATTTTTTTAAAAAAAAATTATTTGCCAAGTGCCATGGTCACAGCACTCGGCAAAGCTGGAAAAATGGTTTTCTGGACACCAATTTTTCCAACTTTGCCGAGTGCTGTGACCATTGCACTCGGCAAAGGGGTCATTTGCCGAGTGCAACACTCGGCAAAGTGACCCAAAACTGCAATTTTTAATTTTTTTTTACATTCTATCATGACAAATAAATTCATACAAACATATATCACATATATATCTCATTCATCACATATATATCTCATCCATCACATACATATCTCATCCATCCACACATCCATCCGCACATATCACATCCATCACAATATATATCACATATATAATAATAAGTGCTCAAGTCCATCCAAATAAATACACAAGTCCATCAAAGTCCACAAGTGCATCACAAGTATATCACAAAGTGAACAACAAATGAAAAAAAAATACAACGTGCACTCATCTCGGCCAAGGCGACTGTGGTGAAGGCCCAGCTCCATCATTCGGAGGTGCATGAGGTGGATTATTTGAACCACCATCAGATGGAGACTGCACAAAGGAGAAAAGATTGCATGTGAGACAAGATTATTTGGATAGCTAATCTAGGAAGGTAGAGGCCATACAAGCAAAGCACAAGCGAAAGTAAAAAACTTTTATACTCACAAGAGTAGTTGTAGCTGCAGGACGCGGAGGCGGAGGTGGAACCAACAGCCCAAGTGGCAGAGAGAAGCCCACATGTTGCCCAAGTCCTTGTAGGAACTCCGTAATGTCCGTTAGCCTCTGTGCCTGGGCCTGCCGCTCGGCCCGCTCAGCCTCCAGCTGGGCCGCCATCCTCTGCTGCCCGGCCTCCAGCTCCTGACGTTACCTCATTTCTTGTTCCAGACGGGCCAGCAATATTTCACTCTAATGTTTCAGTAATGCAAAGCTAATTAAGGTGTGTAAAGATCAATGTATGACGAGTAAAATAGGAATAACCTCGAGTGCGTCGACCCGGTGCTATGCAGCGGTCGACCGTGTGCGAATGGTCGGGCTCTCGCTCGTGCTCCGTGCTCGGATCTGGGAGAGAGAGGGAGTAGAGGCTGTGTCGATGATGCCGTCGCCAAGCCAGAATCGCCCATGCATCTTGCCTTGCTCCGCCCTCATGACGGCCTCTCCATCGAAGTCCTGCGTGCTCGGATCGTGGTCTGACCCATGGAGCGACCTCGCCACCTCAGTGTCCTCAGTGTAGTATTTCTCTGTGAAGTTCGACACCTCTTCTAGAATGTATGCCTCTGCAATGGAAGCCTTAATTTTGGATTTATTTCTATATTTTTTGCGAAGAGTCTTCAGACATCTCTCGATTGGATAGCACCAACGGTTCTGCACGGGCCCTCCCATCCGTGCCTCATACAGGAGGTGCACAATCAAATGCTGCATCTGCAAGAAGAAGCCGGGTGGAAAGATCTTCTCCAACTTACAAAGCAACACGGGTGCCGCTTTTTCCAAGTCATCAATGATGGTCCAAGAGAGCTCCTTGGCACAAAGCTGGCGGAATAAGTAGCTCAACTCTGCCAGCACTTGCCAGACATGCTCCGGGACATAGCCTCGAACCATCGCTGGAAGAAGCCGCTCAATCCATATGTGGTAGTCATGACTCTTCATCCCGTTTACTCGTAGAGTGCCTAAGTTCACTCCCCTCTTTAGATTCGCTGCATACCCATCAGGGAACATTAGTGTCTTGATCCATTCAAGTACTTCCCTCCTTTGGTCCTTTTTCAAGATGAAATCAGCCTTAGGCCTTCTCTAGGTCTTACCACGACCAGGAGGCTGCATCTCTTGATTTGGTCTATCGCATAATATTGCCAGGTCCACTCTAGCCTTAGGGTTGTCCTTAGATTTTTTAGTGTCCATGAGTGTTGCCCAAAGTGCCTCGGCGACATTCTTTTCAGTGTGCATTACATCAATATTATGTGGCAAAAGAAGGTCATTGAAATAGGGGAGCCTCGTCATGCCCGAGATATGAGTCCACATATGTTGCTCACCATATCCCACAAAACCACCTTCATTAGGCACGAGAGCATCTATCTGAGCATGAACCTCGGCACCAGTCATCATCCACGGTGCAGGGTTTGTCACTTTGACACCTTTCATAAAGTTCTTGATGTCTTGTCTGAATGGATGGTCAAGACGTAGGAATTGACGATGTCTATCGAACGATGAATACTTGCCACCCTTCTGCAACCAAATGAACCTCACACCTTCCTTGCATATTGGGCATGGGAACTTCCCGTGAACACACTAGGCGCAGAATATCCCATACGCCAGGAAGTCATGCAGGGAGTAGTGGTACCAAACGTGCATTTTGAAGGTTGTCTTTGTAGCTCGATCGTATGTCCATACCCCTTCGTCCCAAGCACGGACCAATTCATCAAACACGGGCTCCATGAACACACCCATATTACTCCCTGGGTGTCTAGGAATTATCAATGACAAGAATACGTTATGTCGTTGAAAGGAGACACTGGGGGGAGATTAAGGGGGATAACGAAGATGGGCCAACATGTGTATGGGACAGCCATCATTCCATAAGGATTGAACCCATCTGTTGCCAGCGCGACATGTACATTACGAGCCTCATCTGCTTTGTCATGATGTTTGTCTTTAAAGCGGATCCAAGCTTCACCATCGGATGGATGTACCATCTTGTCAGGATTGTACCGTTTGCCATTTTTGTGCCATGTCATCTATTTCTCGGATTCATCGGTCATGTATAGCTGTTGGATCCTCAGTAGGAATGGAAGGTACCATAGGATTTTCACGAGGATCGTAAGTTGCCTCTTCTGATCATCATCAGAGTCTACCTCCAGGTACCTAGAGGGTTTACACTTTGGACAGAACTTTGCATGCTCGTGTTCTTTCCTAAACAGGATGCACCCCTTCGGACAAGCATGTATCTACTCATACGACATCTTAAGTGCTCGAAGGAGTTTCTATGACTTGTACATGCTCTTTGGCAGAATGTGGCCCTCCGGAAGCAGGGTGCCAATCACGGCCAACATCTCATCGAAGCCAGGTCGACTCAAGTTTAACTCGGACTTCAACCCCATTAAGCGTCCAATGGCATCCAGTTGAGACACCGTTGACCGATCGTGAAGGGGTTTCTATGCCGAGTCCATCATGTCGTAGAACGCCTATGCGGCTGCCTCCATCTCCTCCTTCTCATGTCCCTCATTGAACTGTCCTTGGTGAAAGTCATCTAACATGTCTGGTACCCCCGCATCAGCATCAAAAGCCTCCACCCGTGGTCTCACCACCTCCTCTCTCATACGATGGGCTTCACCATGGTGAACCCACCGGGTGTAGTCCGGCGTAAATCTATTCTTCACAAGATGTTTACCTATTTGTGCCTTGTTTACCCTCCTCCTATTTCCACATTTGCTGCAGGGACACAAAACTAGGCAATGTCCTTTAGCAGCCTTGCCAAATGCACTGTTCAAGAAAGCATTGGTCTTGTTCATCCATTCCGTGGTGTAATCACTCTGACTTCTCCAGCCCGTGTACATCCACTGACGGACATCCATCCTCTAACATATGTATCAGCGAGTAATGTAACCATCAATTGCATCTACATGGTGTTCCTACTATCTAATAGGTGAGGATAGGTCCTAATCCCACCCATGGATGCGTAGATGAGGTTAGTTTCCATGCTCTACTCCTATCTGGGACAGAATTTTGGCAGCACCTCCCCGCTGTTCTCCAGATACATGTCCTGCCAAAGAAGAGTGCGTATCCAGAGAACAACAGAGAGGTGATGCCGAAACTCTGTCTCGGACCGGAGCAGACCATGGAAATTAACCCATCTACGCATCCGCGGGCTGTCCAAAAAACGTGGACAATCCGAAATAGATACGGTCATAGATATGCAAATATCTGCATACCTCCAACCATATCTCTTTCGAATGGGAGACGCCTAACTAGGTTACGCAATCTACGACCATGATACGGAAAGAGGGGTTATACCTAAGGTAGTGGCGGAGTCAGGCTAGCGGGGCCGTGGCGGGTCGGTGCAGTGGCGAGGCGGCACGATGCAGGCAGACCGGCACGGCGATGGGAACTCCAACTCGGCTTCGACGGGCTCTTCTCTACAAAAATGGAACAAAATACTATCATTTAAAAAAATTCGGCAGAACCTCCCTTGCACGGTGAGGTTTCTAAAACCTGCAAAAAAACAGCGGCACGATGGCCGACAAGCACATATGTCTCAAGAGAAGCCATGTAATTTGGATATCAATCCATGCAGAAGAATATATTCAAGTAGTACCACTACTTCTACTACTACTTCCACTATTGCTACTACTACTACCACTAGTTCTACTACTACTACCACCACTATTGCTACAACTACTACCACTAGTTCTACTACTACTACTACCACTACTTCTACTACTACTACCACTAATTCTACTACTACTACTACCACTAGTTGTACTACTACTACCACTACTTCTAATACTACTACTACCACTAGCACTACTAGTACAACTAATACTACTACAACTATCACTACCACGACAACAACAAGAGAGAAGGCATACCTGACAGGCGCCGGGGGTAGGGGCGGGCGGCGTTGGGGTCGGGGTCGTTGGAGTCGGGAACGGGGCCGGGGGCAGGGCCGACCGGGGGCAAGGCCAGCCGAGGGGTAGGGCCGGTCTGGGGTGGCCAGGGATAGGGCGTGGGCGCGCGAGCGCGTGGGCGGCCTGGCGGCGTGGGCAGCGCGGGCACATGGGCGGCACGGGCGCGCGGGCGCGCGGGCGTGTCCTAGTTTGTAAGCATCGTACATGACAACGTGCACGAAATCTTCTAAAATTTTTATCATAGCCTCCACATATGATATCTCGACATCTCAACAAATTTCATGATTTTCGGACTTCGTTTGCTTTTTATAGAATTTAAAAACACTTCGCACGCAAGTTCGCGGTCATGTTTTGTGAACAAGATGTCAGAAATTTCTGGTCCGTTCCTGGATACGGCCTCACACTACACTCAGTAACATGACTATCATTTTTTGAATCATTAAATTCCATTATTCATACCACGTGTAGTTCAAAATTATATTTTTCGAAAAAATTCAAGTAAATGAAATAAAGTAACTAAATATATCAAAAAGCCATAAAAATCCCCAAATTCTAACTAGGAGTTTCTGGTGCTTTAAAAGGGCTGCACAAAAAATTTAGAGGCCAAAAACAAAAAAGAAATTTGCCGAGTGCCATGCCGCCGGGGCATGGCACTTGGCAAAGGGGGTCTTTGCCGAGTGCCACGAATAAGGCACTCGGCAAAGAGGGTTTTGAATTTTTTTAAAAAAAATCGTCTTTGCCGAGTGCTTTTACAGGGCACTCGACAAAGACATTTTAAAAAAATTAAATCTTTGCTGAGTGTCGTGCAAGGGGCACTCGGCAAAGTATTTTTCAAAAAAAAAATCTTTGCCGAGTGTCGTGTCAGGGGCACTCGGCAAAGTATTTTTCAAAAAAAAATTTGCCGAGTGCCAGATCTGGGACACTCGGCAAATAATTTTTTTAAAAAAAATTTAAATCTTTGCCGAGTGCCAGATCTGGGACACTCGGCAAAGAAATTTTTTTAAAAAAACTTTGCCGAGTGCCTAACAGCAGGCACTCGGCAAAGAAGGACGTGGCCGAACATCGTTACGCGGGTCATCCTATGCCGAGTGCCGCGCTTTTGCTGAGAGTCTGGCACTCGGCAAAGAAGTCCTTTGCCGAATGTATTTTTTGCCGAGTGCCCGGCACTCGGCAAAGAACTCTTTGCCGAGTACATCACTCGGCAAAGAAGGTCTTTGCCGAGTGCCCGATTTTTGACACTCGGCAAAGAATTTTGCACTCGGCAAAGTCTCTGTTTCCAGTAGTGTTTATAGTTACCATATGCACAAGGAATTTTTCTTGAAAATGGAATAATTATATCTGGCAGAAATGCAAAAAAAATGAAATAGTGCCCAAAAAATGGATTCAAATAATTGAAGTAGTTAGAAAATGGGTATCAAAATCCCATAACAACATAAGCTGCTTTACAATTGGACCCTTAAGAATTTGTAAATTATTTTCCCGAAGGAAATTAAATAGCCCCTCAAGTTGCTCTTGCTCAGTATACAACAAAAAGGAAAGAAAAAGGAAATGGTGTAAGCAATCAGTGCAAACAAAACTACAACAGGAAAGCAATGAATAATTAATTGTATAAAGGTATATATTCTGACGCCGGAGTATTAAACTATGGTAACAACATTTTTTAAGGGGGGAAAAGGAAAGGCCAGGATGAACCATGATTGTAGTAATGATTTTGCATCGATCACTGTGCACAACCGACGGTTAACTGACCGTTCTCATGTGACGTCACCTTTGTTTTATGTCCCCTTGCTTTCCTTTTCCTGATTCTCTCCCTTTTGCTTTTCCTAGCCTCCAATATCATCTTTGTCTCTTTAGAGACATGCATGTAAATTTGAGCACTCAAATGAAACTTACACCCCGTACGTTATCCATACGCATTGATTGAAGAGAAAGAAGCATATGAGATAGAGATAGAGAGAGAGAGAGAGAGAGAGAGAGAGAGAGAGAGAGGGGGGGGGGGGGGTGGGCAAAAGAAGCTGGGTTTGTATTTTGTTTTGACGGTATAACTTTGCCTTTTGTTTGCTTCTTGGAAGCCAGTCATGCTAAAGTATTGTAAGCCTATATATGGTACGACGGTTGAGGTTTATATATGATGATCATATCATGGTAGTAATGATGATGTCAGGATCTCTGGTTTGCTTTTGGTTGCCTCTCCAAGGTTGGCTGCATGCAGCAACTCAAGGTGGTGGCAGGGATGTTGCTGCTCTTCTACCCATGATGATCCTGGCTGTCAGATGGCCAGAAGGATGGGTACGGCCATCCTGTGCTCTCCTTGTTACCACCTGAACCAGATGCTTCCTGTATGAAAAAAAACGTAGAAATATAAATAAATGTTCAACTTCTTCTGCAAACAAAGAAAAAGAAAAAGAGGAGCCAAATTGATTTCCTTACTCCCTCTCCGATCCTCAAATTGCATATAGTAATACTACCACGGACAATAGTAAATTTTTCTTAATGTGTGTCAAGGAGAGCACACTTTTGTACTCTCTTAGGCTTACAAAAAGTGAAGCTTTCGAATTCAAAATGATCCCTGAAATACACACATGGGTAGTAGGTTTTACTTTTCTGGTTGATTCAATTTAACGTAAGAAAGAATGATCATTTAATTTATTTTATAAAGATTTAACATGTTATTTTTATATAATCAAAACACCATTTGTGACCAATGCACATATATATAATTTGTATATGAACATCCAAATTTTTTATAAATATAGGGATAGCTAAAGTACACATATCCAAAAATATTATACTTAATCACTGAGGGTAGCAACTAAATTTTATTGATTTGTTGACAAATGGTTTGCTAGTGTTTCTTTCATAGACTTGGATAGAGACAATAACACTTCCTTGTGCCCATAGGAGTTTCACGTATTGTTTGAATAGGTACACTTATGCTAACTGAGCTTAGCTAGCTAATTAAGATTGTTATTAGGTTCCTTATGAAGTCTGCCCTTTAAGTTGAACTCTCCAACTCGGCAAAGGTACCTGTAAGTTGTCTAATTATTTTTCTTTTTAGTGGTAACATGCCAGCCTGGTGTGGTTACTTTGTTTAATAATAATCTCCATATATACACTAGTCACTCATAAGTATTCATAGACGTTAATGTGCATGCATGCATGCATGCATAAGAGCATGTGGGTGTGCATATGTATGTCTACGTCCATACTACGTTGTGAAAAAAAAAGGTAAACACGGCACCAGTAATATATAAGAAGAAAATAAATATGCTTCCATCAATTTGTTAGCCATTGTTGATATGTGTGTGTATGCTTACCCCTCTTTTGGACCTCCTTGAAGTACATCCCATGATCACCGCTTCGAGCCCAGAAGTTGACCGTCCATCAAAATTTTGAGGTTGTTGGTGTAGCTGCTCGTCCTCCTAGTTCATTAATCAAAAATCAAACCAAATAATAGGATCAATATTCACTAAACAATAACATCAATTGTCAAAAATGTGAAAATGTAACATTGATCATGACTTTTTTTACTATTATGCCAATTAATTAACCTGCTGGTGATGACCATAGGTCGTGCCATGGCCATATGCCTCTGGATGTTGAAGTGCGACAGAACCATGGTGCACCACCGGCGACGAGGTGATCATCGTGGTGATAGGCTCTGCTGGTGTGTTGATGTGGAATGCTGCAGCAGCTGCAGCCATGCGTTGTCGGTGCTCCTGGTTGCCAAATTGATGCTGGTGAAGATTATGCTCCTGGTGAAGGTTAAGATGCCCTGTATGCACTTCCTCATCATCCCTCACTGAAACCTGAACTGATGCTCCCACGTCCACCTGTGTACACTTTGTTCATGTTAATATTTGCAAACTATAGTTAGTAATTTTCTACAGATTACTTTTGCCAATGTAGGTTGTATTAATTATTGACATACCAAATCAGATAAGAAAATACCAAACAGCAGGAAAAACTAGAGGTCATCATCAAGATATCATATTACCAATAGCATGTTAAAGACATTCAAACCTTTTTTTGATACTTTGATTTTTTTTATTAGACGAACAAGATGTTAAAATATTCTTCAAATTCTTCAAATAATATAAAAAATGTAGATATAAACGAAAGAAGTAAATCCAAATGCAACCAAAATTGCTAACACAATCAAGAATCGACTTTTGATTTGGCTTCAATTCTTTTTCCTATCGACAATTCAACTAGAGTACAGCAAGAAATTCAGTAACCTAACTAGGGGGAATTATTTTCCAATCAGGAAAATTCCCATATGGTCTGATCTTATGGTAATACACTAATATGTAGTTACAAGTCAACCTTGTGCACTGTATTTCCAAGCTCTATACACGTTGGGGAAATGCTTTTTACAATGAACATAGACACATAGTGCTAACTTTATGGTTCATGTTCTATGCATACTGATACTAAAAAATTGACGAGAAATTCATGGGCAGACAGTTGATCACTCGGCTTATATATATGTAATGTAACTATGGATCATTTGCAGACCTATTATTAGTTAATATTAGCTGGTTGAGGATAATAGATTATTAATTGCTAGTTGGGTTGTAGCCGAGCAATAAGGCCCTGTTTGAATTAGTTTCGGATTCTTAAAAACCAGTTTTTGCCTCTAGTTTTTAAAATATAGATTCTGAGCAAAAATTGGTGGGGTGTTTGGATCTCTCAGTTTTTAAGAATCTGTCTTCATTTATTGCTCTATGTGTCACAAGAAACTAGTAAAAGACAGCTTCCTGGTTTTTAAGAATCTAGCAAAAATTGACAGCAAAAACTAGCTTGTTTGGATCCTACCCAGTTTCTAAAAGCCAGATTCTTAAAAATTGTCAAAAACTGAAGGGATCCAAACAGGGCCAAGCCGACCTGTTTAGATCAGCTACAACTTTTATTAATAACTTCTTATTTAGTTCACTCGGTAGATAATCCTGGTTTATTAGTCACAACTGTTTTATTGGACATCGGTAGATAGGGAAGGTGGCCCAATTAGGAAAGTAGATTACGTGTTGAGCTAATTTTGGAGATGCTACGGTGATCATACTACCTCAGTCAAGGTTGATTGCTTTTTGAAAAAAAAAACCGACACGGTACAGCACTCCAGAATTTGATAGTGCACACATGGAGTACTTGTATATATAGAGCTTTCTTGTCAACTTTATTCTTGTTTCAACAAAATAAATTACATGGAAATAATTGGTTATTAATTACTTCTGCATCTCATATGCTGGTCAGACACGCCCATCAATTTTAGGTGAGACCTCAGCTCAGTTCTCAATCATCTAGCTAATCCTGCAGAATTTTTTCTCACCCTACCATTCATTGATCGGACCAAGCTGAAAGCACATTTGCATTGAAAACGTACACCCTCCCAAAACAAAGGATCACATCCTATTTCTACCACATATATATATCCTCAGAAGTGACATTATTTGTGAAGGCACAAAAAAGCTGCATCGTCAGTAGCTGAAAGAGCGTCGTCTGACATCTATATAAGCTAAGACTAATGTGAGCATGATTTTATGATTTTTTCCTGCTTTCTTGTGGAATCTGTACTTGCCTATATTTATCTCAATTAAACACGAGTTGAATAATTAACAGCTAGCTATTCAAATGTTAAATGCTAGACGAAACTACACAGAAACAGTAACCGACGTGTGGTGGGTAAGTGCGCTCCGGTGCGCTTGCCTAGCTACTAGTAAGATTCAATACATCCAAGATCTGACCCAGTGCTCACTGGCCAGTCACTTCCTCTCTTTTTTGATTTGGCAAGCTTAACGTAAGGAAAAGAACTCAACAGAATAGTGAGCTAGAGCTAGGCCCTTTAAAACGCAATGGTGCTTGTTAGAAAAACTCACCTCCTCGAAGCTGCTCCTGAACTGCGCAAAGTTGAACTCGTCAATGCTAGCAGAGCCGTGGAAGGCACCTGCGACATCTGGTGGTGGTGCTACCATGCCCTCCGGCACCGGTGTGTCAGCAGCAGCCTCCTCCACTGTGTCAGAGGAGGCGGCGGCGGCGGCAGGCTCCGCCGCGCCGCCACACTGCCTGGGCTGCGTCTGGTAGAAGATCTTGGACACGACGAGCTCGCCCTCGCGCTCCTCCTCTTTGTCGCCCAGGTGGTACTGGTGCATCACCCAGTTGGTCTTATCCGGCTTGCGGTTCTTGCCGAAGTTGGTGTAGAGCACCAGGATCTTCTTGCACCCACGCTGCTGGCCGGCGACCACTACCGGCCTCGTCTTGCCAGTCTTGTGCCACCGCGTCTCGCTCCGCTGCTGCTGTTGCTGCTGCGCAGGCAGGGCGGAGGAGGAGGATGAGGACTCAGCGGCCCACGGCTGATGAATCTTGCGGCGCTTGCGAGTGCCGGTGGTGTAAGCCTTGGACGGCCGGTGGAAGAAGTGCCTGCTCCGGCCGTCCTTTGTCAAACCTGCATGCATGGCCATGGATACATCACGATGTCAGCGCATGCATGCATGAATATGTAGGTGCAAATGCATAGACCTTCAGTGTCAGAGAGAGCTGGCCAACAGATGTCTGTTTGGTTGTTTCACTTTGGGACAAGGGGAGGGATGATGATGCAAGCAGCCATTGGCTGTTCGTTGGAGGATATAACAACCTTGAGAGGATGACAAAACCTAACTTTGGAAGATAGGGGCAGATCCCATGTCACGTTTCATTCTAGCTAGAAGATAGGAGGAGAGAGTGATGCGCTACAACAAAACATTAATGTCATACATGAAGATTCAGTACTAGCTAGAAGATTTGTATGCGCGCAATATATATATTTCTTCATATAGACAGTGTGCGTCAATATGCAAATCTACACCATTGATAATGTGCACAATAAATAGGAATTATACGCGTATATATGGTGAATGAGAATTATACGCATATTGTGTAGCGATTAAGCAATATTTAATTATATATAACAAATGCAGAAATAGCAAAGCGTAAAATACTCGAAACGTAACCGAAAAATATGGAAAACTGAAACTACTTTAAATTGAAATGGAGAAAAACAGCAAACGCAAAACTAAAAAACAAAACCACTGTATCCCAAGAAAGGAAGAAAGGAAGAAAGGAAGAGGAAAATTCTTTGATCAAGAATAATGAGATAGGGGAACAAAAGAAGAATCCCCGGCCTCTTGAAGAAATTGGCATCACCACATACACACACACACACACATACTGATATCAATAATAATCCATGGAATGGAACTGTGCCGATGATCAATTTAGCTAAAATTAATTGGATCACCTGGCAGTCTCTCAGGATGGGTGTAGCATATGCCGTCCTCCCCCTCAATGGTGGGTATGAACTCATCGATCAGAGGGTGCGACGGCGCCGCCGCCGAAGCAGCCCGGACCTTGGCCTGCAGGTGCTCAATCAGCTCCTGATCCGTCGGGTCGAACTTGACCCCCGCCGGCAGCCCCACCCAGTCCTACACACGCATGCATGCATCGTCACACAGCGAAGCTCATCAATCTACATCAAAACCTAACAAAGTTGTCGCTAGTCGTGCTTGTGAGCCATATACCAGCTTCCGGTCGGTCTTGTGGCCGCACTGTGGGCAGCAGCTCGACTCCGACAGGTACTTCCCATGCTCCTCGATCCTTGAGTCCATGCGGCGGTGGCCGCCACCGCTTCCGGTTGCTGCCGCCGCTGCACCATCCATGGCTGCTCCCTGCAGTTCTCCTTGCTGCCAAGATCCCATATGAGTCGTAGCACCGCACCCTTACCTTGTCATCCCGTGCATGATCACATGCAAGTGGTTGACAGGGCTGGAGAAGAGGGAGACGGGATGCACCGAGCTGCCGCCGGAGCCTGGAGAGAACGAGATCGAGAGGAAAGGAATGAAGAGGAGGAAGGAGAGAAGGGGGGGAAGTAATTAATGAAGATTTGGGGACAGGAATTCCATGTGCTGATGGCTTTAACTGAAGAAGAGATAGAGAGAGAAAGGAAAAAGGTCACCCATGTACACACGAAACACCTTTGGACACACGCTATACGACCATGCTGTCCCTCGCCCTCCGTCCACCTATCACTACTGCACAATATTTTTTTTTCGAACGGCTCCGATTCTTACAGATATTTTTTATATGATTTCTTACATATATTGCTCACATAAGAAACCGTTTCTAACTAGGATAAGGAGCACCGGTGCACTGCATCTGCCCTTGAAATCGTTCCAGAGATGTTTTTCTTAACTCGACCGCCCTTGAAAATAGATTTCTATGGACGGTTTTCTTAACTCAACCGTCCATGGAAATGGACTTCTATAGGCGGCATAGAAATGGAATTCTATGGGTGGTTTTGTTAACACAACCGCTCTTGAAAATGGATTTGAAGAGATGGTTTCATTATCGCATTCGTCTTTGAAAAAGTATTTCAAAGGGCGGTTGAAAGCTCGACACTACAAAGGCCACACCTTTACAATCGATGGCGTAGTGTTGGTTTTAGAAATCCTCCCTGAAAATCCATTTTTGACCCACTCAGGAGACCTCGCTCTCAACTTTTCTAATACTCATAAGGTTATAAATAGAAGTGATATGATGACAATACATTATTGTTCTAATACCAACGGTCGTCAATATAGCAGTACCTATATGATCGTAAGGATGTGAAAAGAAATAGAATTCTAATGCGCACAAGGTTTAATTTATCAAGTAGTAGGGAATAAATAGTGACAATTAGGATATAGTGTCATTTATAACATAGAATTATGAACAAATATAGCATATGGTGATTTAGGCCCCGTTCGGCTTATCCAGAAACCGGCTTGTTCGGCTTGTTTTTTCAGCCAGAACAATGTTTTTCTCTCACAACAATTCAGCCAGAACAGTGTTTTTCAGTCAGTTTCAGCCAAGTTTCAGCAAGCCGAACGGAGCCTTGGTATTAATCTTAAGTATAAATGTGAATATATATAAATTGGTGGTGTTAACTGTAGCAAACAAGATACCAAGAAATATTTGTCGTGCGAACTAGCGATATATTGAGCGATGGCATGCAATATATTTCTAATATATAATTCATTCGGTCAGTTTCCTAAAGATTTTGGCCCACTAAAGCTCATGGCAAGCCATCCATGCATATCTCCTTCCTTTCAACTCTAGATCAAATTTTAGCCTTATTCAAACAAGAAATTAAGCTAATCCTCCATGTGTTTCTGGTATGGTTGTTATGACTAAAAAATGTAAGTTTGCCAGTAGATCTTCTATAAGAATACTTATTGCACTACTAAACCTTGTGACAACATATTATTGTGCTCCAGGCCTACAAATGACATTGTATGTTATTTACGGCAAATTCCTGTTGGTTATAGATATACAATATAAACCAATTGGTACAATAGTCTAGCTATATGACATGTTTTTTACCAACTGTGATATTTTGGGAAAGAGTAGTTGACAAAAGCGTCGTGCTAGTAACACCGAAATATTTTTTTCTTGGATTCTCAAAATTTAAGATGTGCTACAATAAAGAGCACTGCAGTACATATTGTTATGAGATAATACAGCAGAGGACCAAGCGTAGTAGCACGAGTGGTGGGAGCCTGGGGCTGGCTTCCTGCCCGCCATCGTTCGAACCCCGTGCTCAACGCTGGTATCTCAGCTCAGGAACACGTGGCGCGTATAGGTCCTGGACCTCGTCTACGAGGCATTGTGCAGCTTTCTTCATTCCTAGAAGGAAGTTTGCTGTGTATACGTTGTAGGTCTAGGGTGTACGTGCGTCCGTGTGTGGTGTATAGAGTTCAAATATTGCATTGTTTATATGTTATATATTGTACTCTATATGTTCTAAATTGTAAGTCACTTTAGTTTTTTTTACTTTCACTATGTATCTAGATATAATATATATTTAGGTACATAGCAAAAAGATATATATCTAGAAAAGTCAAAATGACTTACAATTTGGAATAGAGTATTACAAGGGTGGCGTATAATTTTATGATACTGTTTTTCAACTTATACTAGTACGTGGGCCCTGCTTTAATTGGCTTCATCGTTTGTAAGTAATTAAAACACTTGTTCACAATAATACTTGCTACTTTATATAATTCGGAAAGGCATGTTTCTCGGTATGCCTATAACTAACTAACTCCAGTAATTTCCTCCACATTATCGATCATTTGAGTTGGCTTGACAGATTATCACAACATTTTGTCCACAGTTTATCCAAAAATATGCCTCCGAAAGGTTATGTGTGTTAGGTAACAGTAGCTTGCTTTGACTGAAACTTCACAGAACATGGCGGGTTCCACCAGATGCTTGGTCGCAGCAACTATCAAGCACGCTTAGATCCTACTTCAATTCGGACAGCAAAATAATCATATAGCTTCCATTACCTCTTGATGTGTCCTAATATATATCTCTACTAGCATTCTATCTCGCTTGTTTCAACAACAACAACAAAAAAAGCATTCTATCTCGCCATGTAAACTGTACACGTCAGCATCCATTAGCACATGCAATTATGTTTTCGTTTAAGCTATTCACATAACCATACCACATCATTCACTGGCATGTTTACTTGTCTGTTAAGTCATTCACTAATATAATATGTATTATGATATTTATTTATTCATATAAATAACTATTAGTATAGTGTCATCTACGTTTCCTACAGCAACACGCGTGGATATTCTTCTAGTTAAGTATATTTTGCATTACAAGGTGAGTTTCTGTTACTACATTAATTATGTCATATCTGGAATAGAGATACGCAATTGGTGAATGGCGTTTTTTATTATGTGTTTATCTTGCTTATGTCATTATTGGTGCCACAGCACAATTAAATAGTTGATGCCAAGCAACCATTAACCTTGTGCACAACCTGATCCTAGTGGGCCCGCGCATATTTAAAAGATGAGGCGTCCCGCCTCCTCATAAATAAAGTTTATATTTGCATCTTTCGCCATCACAGTTGTGTGGCAGCTGATTCAACTTCTAGTATCTTGCTTGGAGAGGTCATTATCTTCAGGAATTGTTTCGATAGCAAGTGACTGATAACCTAGTTTCTGACCTGTGATAACTGGTGACCACAGTCGCAGATTACAGATTAAGATGACATGTATGCACGTGTTGCTCTTAGGGTTTGACAGTGTGGATGCAGGTGAATACATCAGGGTTCCGACATGGATAGCTGGGTGGGCAGGGCAGCTGCATCCTCCCGAGACCACATGATGATTACAGAGATGCAAATAGGATAGGTTGGCCACCATATGTAGCAGCTCTCAACTACTTCCACATTCTACCTCTCAGGTACTTCAACCAGGTGGTTAAACTGAATTGACATGGTAATAGCCCCATATTACAACCTCGAGGATTTCGACTTTCAACATAATATTATAAAGTTTTCAACTCGGGACCCTGACAATGAACGATTACTGAAGTCAATTCAAAACGAGAAACTGCAGGGTACCAACAAAATCTGACATTTTCCATCTTCGATGGGTAGCACCTCATGAAGATGACCTTCTGCATGAGAACAATCTTTTTTTAAGCCTCTAATCTAGCTACAACTATAGCATCTGTTTATGCACGAACACACGTCCAAGTCAGTAGAACCGTGTCCTTCCAGAGATCAGTGGACCATCATGACGAAACCTAGACCATCATGGCAAAACCGCATCATAGACGACAGATGCGTCGCAATCCCTTTATAGCTCCACGCGAGAAAGATTGCAGACTTATTATTGGGAACAGGTCCCGGTGAGAGATGCGAGTGTGATTCCTAGGAATCGAACTCACGCCGGCAGCAAACACAACGGCTCCGCTAGCAACCCGTGCTAGTGCACGGTTCTGGCACGAGAACAATCTGTTGTGAAGGTCTCGCAAAACACATCAACACCTGTGGAAATATTCAGCAAATTGCAACCAGCGATGTCCTGTTCTTATACAAGAAGAGAGTTAAAAGGACTGTTACAAATATTGGGGACTGAGATGTATAATTCTACTGAGGGTCAATAGAGACACAGAGAAACCTAAGACACTAAAACACTTGACTATTATACCTTAACACCCCCTCTCATATGCAACATGAATGCAGTGTCATTGCATTAGGAGAGCTGACACTATTATACCTTAACAACCCCTCTCAAAGATGTCATCAAAGCGTGCAACTCTTGAACAATGTCGATATATACCATGTTACAAATATTGGGGACTATATTGGATGATTGTATTGAGGCCATATAGGGAGTATACATAGAGTACATGAGAAACTAAGAGAGGGAAACCCTAGACTACAAGATTACACTAATACCCTTAACTATTAGGACCACACCATTGCCTACTTGTATAACAAATTTTGAAATTTACAATGGACACCAATCTACTTGAGTTAATCAATTCAAAAGAAAACTCACAGTTAGCAACAGCAATATGGATAGACCAAAACAATGCATGGATCATTGACTATCCAAAAGTTTATGCAAACACCTGCTCTTTTGACTTAAATTTTAACAAAATAAGAAAAATTAAGATTCCATGCAAAATGCCATATCACAGACATCTAAACAGGGCAGTACGAATTACATGTGGACTGTGGTACAGGTGAAATGAACTCGATCATGAATGTGGACTACCCAATGAATATACACAAAATTTCAGAGCACAACAGAAAGAGCTCATTACATTTTTTAAATACAATGACAATGTACACAATGAACAACAAGCTGCACATTGATTGTTGAAACCAATTACATTTTAGAATACAGAGAGAACTCACTGCAAGGCTTCACCAGACATTTATCTGTGAACTTCTTTTACAATTGTGTCTTCACCAACAGAAGACGTCGGAAGCAGGTGTTTGTCTTCCAAGTCATCTTCGTCAAAGTTATCGTTGCTGGTGGTGTTGGAACCATCTAAATTCACATACAGCAATACAACATGAGACTGGATAACAATAGGGCATAAACACACCAGATTGGACAACAGTACAATGTATAGACATGAAAAATGACAGCAAGGAGATCTATATACATGACATTAACCCTGTACATGGTTCGGTTACAAACCGGCCCAACCCAGGAACCAGCCCGTCACAAACCGTATCTGGAGACCACGTATGGGTTGGCTTGGTTACGGTCTAGACCGCTATACCCGTCTTCTTCCTCAAGGAACCGCGCGAACAGCCACCGCTGGCGAGACGATGGCCATCGTAGCATCACCACCAGCGACACCGCATCGCCGCCTACGACAAGCACCTAATCCTCCAGATCCACGCGCAGTGAGCAGTAGGTGGCCGCGCATGGCCAGAAGCCTCCTGGGGCGCATCCATAAACGAGATCAAGAACTTCCGGATAACGTGGACGACGAAGAAGGCGCTCGAGGAAAGAAGGTCGACTGTGGCAGCAACGACAACAGCAGAGCCGTCGTCGTCCCCTTCGTCCTCGCTTCGCCAACAGCGGCGTGGCCACATCATCCTCGTTGGGTTCGTCGTCGCTGCGGGGAACGGCACAGCAGCTGCGACGGAGACGCCAAACTCGAGCTTGATCCTCGAAGAGGCATCCATGGCCACCGCGGCGGTGACCAAGCACGAGCAGCCGCCGCAGCCGCAATAGTACTATGGTTCCACCGTGAACTAAATTGCACATAAAGGACCGCAGCTGCGGCTTGCTCATCCGATCCAACGAATTGAACCCGTGGAAACCATGAAACCCGCTGGTTCCTAACCGTGGGCACAGCATCTTACACGGGTTGGGCTGGGTTTTGCCCAGAAACCGGATAAACCGGACCATGTACAGGGTGACATGATATTGTCAGTCCTAAATAGCAAGAGAAACCACCAGTTATGACAGAGGAAATAGAGAACACCAGAATCTACCTGAGAAACGACAGTCTGCAAGATGCTTTGTCTCAGTTGACTCAAGCCGCATGCTTTCTGGTAGAAGGCAGTTGCAAAAGGCGCCTGAAAATAGTTTGGATCATCCTCCATTGTAAGCTATGCGAATTTTCATCCCAATATGTGTGTCTTTTGCAACAAAAAAATATATATATGTTTTGATACAAAGTTACAAACCAACCTAATACATCCATGTGTTTCATTTGTCAGTGACTCAGTTACATCCAAAAATGCAATTCAAATCATGGGAGATATTGACATAAAAAATTAAGGCTTATGCTTCCGATGTTTTTCACTTTTATAATGGGGCCATACATGCCCCATGAGGGAAAATTCTGGTATTTCTGGGTATTTGCCTATTTGGTCAACATACATATAACAATCTGGACAAGACTAATAAGAAATGTAATAATGTATTGCATGTGGCAAGGATAACTAGTTATCATTGATCACAACCGATAATGTATGAGTTTCACAATATTCCTTTGGGGAAAAAAAAGAATCCATCTAACTTTTTGTTCGAAACTTGCCAGCTTCAAGGAACTGGCCCTGCTTGCACAGCTGGAGAATGGTTGAACAATTTGATTTAAAAACTGTGTTCAAATTCAATACATTAAATCAGATGGACACCGAGAACTCAGTAACATGGTGATCCTAAATTTAGAACTGTGTGTTCAATCATAGTTAAAGCAATGGCATCGAGATTTCCATACACATTAAGGAAGTGATCTATTGATCTAATAAACATTCTTTAGTTTGATCATTCAATAATTTATGTTCATGATGCCAGCCCTTTCTTAGTTCTATGTGACTCATAATTATCATCCTACGAATAATCAATGTACTCTGTGTAGCCCATCTCTCTTCCTCTACAAGTCAACAGCTTCCTCCCATTCATGAGCACTAAAATAATCCCACAGTTGCTTCAGGCATCTATATCACAACTTCCTCATGTCATTACATGATAACAGACACTACTCCATCCATTTCCCTACAGCTTGAGTATGCCCATCTTCTAGCTAATTAAAGTTTAGCAAGCCCATCTTCTACAGTTTAGCATGCCCATCTTCTCCCATCTACAGCTTCTTAACTAGGAATTTTTATTTATAATCAAGATAATCTCGTGGTTAGGATTCGAGATACTACAAGATGAATTTCTGTGTTCCCTGAACAATCTTAATCACATACAACTTAGTACACTGAACTGCACATGTTGTATACTTCTTGGATGTATAAATCAACAGAAACTTTCAATGACAATATATAGAGGAGCACATGTTTTATTACCTAGCCTTGCAAGTCGATTGACCCAACCAGGAATTGGTTTTCCTGTTAATCTGGTGCTAAGATCATCCGTAAAGTGGTTACAGTTCTTGGAAATGAGGTGGTAGGTATCTCCATGGTATTCTGAGGCCATCCTCTGAATGAATTCTCGAAATTCCAAGGGATTCAGAGTTGTGTGGCCTATGAAAACCGTACATCTGTATATGAACCCTGGGCAGTTCTTTGGTTCCACCTCAAAAACACCACTGGATGGGTGATCATGTGCTCCAAAACTGTACTCCGATCCATGAACTGTTGAACAATCAACAGAGTAACATAAAACATAAACAATTTGGACACTTGAACAGAAAATGATAAAGTATAATGATGAACCAAATGTTCTAAATACAGGATTAAATGATTTGTAAGTTTTGGTCCTCATCACAAAATGGTCAAAATTGCATCATAGGATACATGCATATTCAGGAATATCTACTCAGGAATCCAAGAAAAAAAGAGTTTCCCCTCAAAAATGAAAAAGAGAGATGACCAGTCAGTGGCAGTACACTTACTCTCTTTACTATTTGTCAATTGTCCCTAAAAGATCAACAGTGCTAACTTCAAGTTTGTCACTCTAACCTTTGGATATGCAAACAAAAGCTACCAACAGTTTTACAAATTTACCTTTACCAAACACACTGGAAACAGTTAAGTTGGTTGACAGACAAAGCAAAATGATAATAGTTTCCATGGCCCAAATAAATATAAAGTCACTTTTCCTATATGTCAGACGCCTGAGTTTTGGTTTCTGTTCAGGCAACACCTTAGCCATTGATCTTGCTTCAGTTTTTGTGCTCCATCAAGCTGAATCTCAGGTTGTTTTTACTTTGAAGTTGGATCCGCTCAAACCAAGACCTGCTAAGTTCTAACATGTAATGGCGATGCCTCCTCTCCTTCCTATTCCACCCGTTCATTTTGTATTTATCTTGATCGCATGTGAAGGTCGATTTTATCTAGGCCGTGGTGTACCAGCGAATGCCCTTGATCCCGAGCAAGTGCTGTTGCCTGTTGAGGCTGTTCTGACAGAGCTCTGGTGAAGGTCTGGAGTGTGGTTGCGCCCCACTCTCCTTGTAGAAGTTCCTGTAATTTTGTTTACTGTTTTGTGTTAGAAACACTCATAAAATCTGTCCTAGTTTGACCATAGAAAAAGCTGTTGATTGTATCTTGTATTTTGTGTATTTATTCCCAGCCAAAACAAGGTAATGTGAATATGTGATTGTTTGACCATAGAAAAATAATGTCGATTGTGTCTTGTGACTTGTTTTTTAGTTCAAGTTGAAATGGAAACACTAGGTGCTTCTGTCCTTGTTTGACTATAGAAAAAAACTGTAGATTGTGTCTTGTGACTTATTTTTTAGTTCAAGTCGGAAACACTAGGGGACTTTTGTCCTTGTTTGTCAATAGAAAAAAATGTTTATTGTATCATATATTTTGTGCAAAATAGACTACTCAAATCTTTTGTTGTGTAATTGCAGGGAAACACAAGGCAACTTTGTGATTATTTGACTATACAAAAAAGATTGTGGATTGTGTAGGTACTTTGGTCCTTGTTTGGCTATAGAAAAAAAGTGTACAACTATAGAATACATAAAAGGAAAACGTAGGATTCCGATTTACTTAACTTTGAAGTCTAGTGCTGAATTTATGTAGTTTAGTGGTGGCATGCCTGTATAATTACAGTTTTAACTAACAAAAGTTACACTAGTTGAAATGTGCATTTTTCTTAGGTACTGGAATATTGTTTGTAATAAACTCTCCTGCAGAAATAAGCACACAGCCACACATGCATTGATTTTTCACCATAATGGTACATCTGATTTGTCATTAATTGGAGACGTGATGTGTTTGGATTTGTTTACACGTCGTGTAGACTATGAGTCTCTGCTCCTCTATGCAACTGTGATTCTAAAGGAAGAGAAGTATGATGGATGCAATTTTTTTCTGAACATTTGTCACTAAACACAAATGAAGCACTTATTGGTACTTCACAAACAAATGGTCCAATACACATTTTGAATCCAATTTTAGCTACCAGGTCGTACATTACACAATAAAGGAGATGAACGAGGGGAAACAGGTAACCAAACAGTTTTCTGGTATGTTTAGCAGGCCCGTTAAGAAATATATAGAGTTAACGGGTTTTTTAGGTGGCCTGTAACAGTTTAGCTATACAAACAGATGTAGCTGTAAAATCTTAATCCAACGGTTAAGATCGTTGCCTGAACAAATGTACTATTTCAGGCATCTGAAAGAGTAAAATGCATCATAGGTCCTTAAACTTTTCGCGGATTCTCACATGGGTCCTCTAACTAAAGAAGTGACCATCTGAGTCCTCAATCTACTGACCTGGGTCCTCCAACTTAAAAAGTGGCCATTGGGTTCTTCAACTACTCCCTCCGTCCTTGATTTAGAGGCGCACTAGAATTTTTCACTGTGGGGGTATGGCCCCCGGTATCCACAAGACAAGACATGGGCCGCACCATCAGAGGTGGCCCAGCCCACAAGATCAAGGCGTGCACGGCGCTGCTCGACGTGCACCGCAAGATATTGTATAGTACCAAATATGCTACTTTCCTTGTAACCCTACCCCTCCAGAGTATATAAGGAGCGGCAGGGGTCCCCTAGTGGACACGATCCATACATCCCAATGCAATACATCAAAACACAGGATGTAGGTATTATTACGTCATTTTGACAGCCGAACCTGTCTAAATCTTGTGTCTTGGTGCTTGTATTACCATCTCGCTCCTGATCTCGCTCACCTCTACGACAAATCTACCATCGTGGGATACCCCTCGGTGGACTGCCGAACATCTTTCATTGACAGTTGACGCGCTAGGTAGGGGTGTGCGCTTGATCCATGGCGAGCCAGATGGACCTCAAATCAACAGCGCGTTCTCGTCATCAATCTCGTGGAGATCCATGCCGGTCCACGACGACGATTCATCGCTGGCTACATCAGCCCCCGCAACAGCAGATCCGATCTCGGAACCACCTCCGAGGTCACCTCCATCAACAACTCGCCGCCCGCTTCCTCGCTACCAGAGGAGGCAGATCAACAACGACGATCTGATCGTATCCATCGATCGGGTCGGTCTGAAGCTCGCCGATTGCCTCTCCATCGCCGAATCGGCTCTGGACACTCTGGTTCAGCGCCAACCACCCTCCGATCCAGATCTATCGGAGGCTGCTCGGGAAACTCCAGGGGTTACGGCCCTACCCTTCGAGTTCACCAACGCCGCCGCCGCTTACCAACATGCCCTGAGGGGCAAATTCGCCGACCAGGTTGAAGACGTCCATCCTCTCGCCGACCAGATAGCGCCATACGCCGCCGACCAGACGTTCTGTCTAAAGCTAAGTCACGCTTTAATATTCTTCTAAATATTCTCCAATCTCCGTATATCGCCATAATGTTTCTCCGAGCTGTTTTCTCCATGTTTGCTCTCCAAACGATTTTCCAAACCCCTGAACAGTCATGTTGATGCTCGGACGCCTCCAGAGACGGCCCTGTCTCCGGCTCCTCCCTACACGTGCACGAGCGTCTGCCCTCTGCGTTATGGGTGGTCGGCAGCGGCTCCTTAGCGACGCCTGTTCCTCCTACACGTGCACGGGCTCCGCGCTCGACGTTATGGACTATGGGCTAGCTAGGGCTGGAGACTCAGCTACACACTAACTGTTGGGGCGGTTTATATTAAATACATCTTCACACCAACTAATCGCCGAGCTACTTGCGTTATTTCATCGCCATTGCTGATTTTTCTCCGGAGTTCATATATTTGTACATCATGTACTACCTATTCTACATATTTGTATTGCAGGATCATCGTTCAGGTGATCGGATCACCTGGTGCTCGGACTTCACCACCGATCAACTGGTCGGGCCACTAGGATCATCGACTTCGTCGCTGACCAGTTGATCAGACTGTTCACCGGTCGCTTCTGCTCAATGCTCACTTCGCCGCCGATCAGTTGACCAGACTGTTTGTCGCTCGTGCTTCATCGCCAGATACGTCGGTTACTCCTCGGCGCTCGAATTCTTCGTGCTCGAAGACTAAGTGGGCACACTTCACCTTGCGGACATCGCTAGCGACGTCAGGACTCCTCGCTCCACGGTGCTCGGACATCGCCAGCGACGCCGGGGACTCCTCGCTCCTCGGTGCTCGGTCGTCGCCAGCGACGCCGGGGACTCCTCGCTCCTCGGTGCTCGGACATCGCCAGCGACGCCGGGGACTCCCTTCTCGATGCTCGGACATCGCCAGCGACGCCGGGGACTCCTCGCTCCTCGGTGCTCGGTTGTCGCCAGCGACGCTGGGGACTCCTCGCTCCTCGGTGCTCGGACATCGCCAGTGACGCCGAGGACTCCTCGCTCCTCGGACATCGCCAACGACGCCGGGGACTCCTCGCTCCTCGGTGCTCGGATATCGCCAGCGACGCCGGGGACTCCTCGCTCCTCGGTGCTCGGACATCGCCAGCGACGCCGGGGACTCCTCGCTCCTCGGTGCTCGGATATCGCCAGCGACGCCGGGGACTCCTCGCTCCTCGGTGCTCGGACATCGCCAGCGACGCCGGGGACTCCTCGCTCCTCGGTGCTCGGACATCGCCAGCGACGCCGGGGACTCGTCACTCCTCGGTGCTCGGTCGTCGCCAGCGACGCTGGGGACTCCTCCCTCCTCGGTGCTCGGTCGTCGCCAACGACGCCGGGGACTCCTCCCTCCTCGGTGCTCGGTCGTCGCCAGCGACGCCGGGGACTCCTCCCTCCTCGGTGCTCGGACATCGCCAGCGACGCCGGGGACTCCTCGCTCCTCGGTGCTCGGTCATCGCCAGCGACGCCGGGGACTCCTCGCTCCTCGGTCATCGCCAGCGACGCCGGGGACTCCTCGCCTCTCGGTGCTCGGTCATCGCCAGCGACGCCGGGGACTCCTCGCTCCTCGGTGCTCGGACATCGCCAGCGACGCCGGGGACTCCTCGCTCCTCGGTGCTCAGACATCGCCAGCGATGTCGGGACTCCTCGCTCCTCGATGCTCGAACATCGCCAGCTACGTCGGGGACTCCTCGGTGCTTGGATCTTGCTACGTCTCATCGGTGCGCTATCAAGCTGCTCCATATTGTTCGGATCAGGGTGCTGATCTTGGGCAGCACGTCTGGGTCTTGATACGCGCATGTCAGACGACGTCGGCAAGCTTTCAGACTTCTTTTTCTTTGACCCTGCTACAAGATTCATTCATCATCTTCCAGCAGGCTCGGGGACTAAGTGGACACACTTCACCTTGCGGTGAATGTGCGCTTTTCTCATCTCGTGGCTACGCCCGGAGACTGGCTGCCTGCTCGGCTGGTCTTCTACTTTCTGACCCTGGCACCACGTGACTACGTCACCTACTGTCAGGCTCGGGGACTAGCTGTGGGGGTATGGCCCCCGGTATCCACAAGACAAGACATGGGCCGCACCATCAGAGGTGGCCCAGCCCACAAGATCAAGACGTGCACGGCGCTGCTCGGCGTGCACCGCAAGATATTGTATAGTACCAAATATGCTACTTTCCTTGTAACCCTACCCCTCCAGAGTATACAAGGAGAGGCAGGGGTCCCCTAGTGGACACGATCCATACATCTCAATGCAATACATTAGAACACAGGATGTAGGTATTACGTCATACTGACGGCCGAACTTGTCTAAATCTTGTGTCTTGGTGCTTGTATTACCATCTCGCTTCTGATCTCGCTCACCTCTACGACAAATCTACCATCGTAGGATACCCCTCGGTGGACTGTCGAGCATCTTTTGTCGACAGTTCTAGTGCGCCTCTAAACTTTTCGCGGATTCTCACATGGGTCCTCTAACTAAAGAAGTGACCATCTGAGTCCTCAATCTACTGACCTGGGTCCTCCAACTAAAAAAGTGGCCATTGGGTTCTTCAACTACTCCCTCCGTCCTTGATTTAGAGGCGCACTAGAATTTTTCACCGAGGCCAAGGAAGCCATAACTACCGTAACTCTCCATCCACAAACGCCGCAAAATCCTTCGTATCCCACGCTGCATGCCGGCAGATTGTTCGACTCCCTGCATGGCCGCATACACGGCTCGACTCCCCCGGAACGCCCACGGCCCGTGCCCGTGCTCTCCTGCACGTGACTCCTTCAGGATGTTTAAAATTTTCACTCTACCCGCACCTGTAAAGCTTCCACAGTTCTATATATACCCACTCCTTCACACCTCTTCTCCCTACCTCTCCAATCCATGGCAACATTAGGCTTTGATCTCAACCAAGAGCCACCCCAAGATTTGCACTTGAGGTAGTCCACGAAGCAGCTGTGATTGCCGGCGAAGCAAATGCGTCCTTTGCCAGTGAGGCGGGCGCGGAGTCCGGCACCCAATCGAGACCACGAATGAGCACCAGCGAAGCAGATGCGTCCTTTGCCGGCGAGGCGGGCACGGAGTCCAGCACCCAGTCGAGACCACGAATGAGCACCGACGAAGCAGCTGTGCCCTTGGCCAGCGAGGCGGCCGCGTCCTTTTCAGGTGAGAGAGGCACTTCATCCATGGCCGGTGCCTTTTCTTCGCAAGCTAGAGTTGCAGCCTGCTGTAGAAGACAGGCAAGGTACACTGGAGCGGAAGCTGCTCGCGGTAGAATTAAAATAGGGAGCGCAGATGAAAAGGGTGAGGTAGAGAGCAAATTGCATGCATGCATGCAGCTGGAAACTATGGAACGAGGCGTCACAATAACTCCGCACGGGAATACATGAGGTGAACGCTGGCTCCAATGCAGCCAACAGCTTAGGCGCATGTAAATTCAGAAAACTTTTCCAGGGCCAGCGCGCCCCTGAATCAAGGACGGAGGGAGTAATACATAGCCCAAGTAGAGGTCCAAATCCCACCATGTCACCTCTTTATGTCTATGTGGTTGTGTTGTGTCAGCGTGGATGAGGCAAGGTGAAACTCGCAGAAAAAACACTCCCTCCCGGCCTCCCCCATCTCCTCCATGTCCACTCCCTCTTGTCTCCCGTCGGTCATGCACCCACCTCACGGCTGAGCCTACGTGTTTGCCTATGCTGCCCGCCAGCCTTGCGGCTACACCTACGCCCCAGAGGCACACGCTCAGCAACCATGGAACAAATAAAGAGAGGTGGACTGCAAGAAAGAAGGGGGTTGCAAGGGGAGAGAGATGAAGAAGGAGGTTTTTTTTTGCAACTTTAATCGGCATGGCCACGTAGGCAGCTGGCGGTGGTGTGGCGGGTTTTGGACCTTTAGTCAAACACATCAGTAGATTGAGCACCTAGATGGTTGCGTTTTTAGTTTGAGGACCCAAGGGAGAATTATCAGTAGTTAGAGCACCCAGATAGTCACTTTTTTAGTTTGAGGACCCAACTGGGAATCCATGAAAAGTTTAAGGACCCCAGGTGCATTTTACTCCATCTGAAATATTAGAGATATGTATAGTCTAACACATGTATATCATGTAACTTGTACTCCAAGTTGTATCTTGACTATATATATATATAATCCACCCCTCCCTATTGGGTGTGTGGTGTTCCCCTAATTCTCTACATGGCTCCCCTCTGGCTCCTTCCTCTGCCCTAACCCGCGCCGCCAACTCCACGGCCGCGCGTCCACCCCACCTCGCAGCCCCGCCGTGATCTCCGGCGCCGCCAACTATACAGCCACGCGTCCACCCCTTCCGCTCGCACGTGAGCCCGCTTCCGCTCGCAGAAACTCCCTCCCGCACGCCCCTTTGCTTTGCGCGCCGCTTCTCTCGCGTGACGCTAGCACGCAACGCCCGCCCGCGTACGCGACTCTGCTCTGCCCTCCCTCCCCTGCCCGACTCTGCTTCCACCCGATGACATCTGAGTCTTCCGCCTCCTCGGCCACCAGCGGTGCCTTGGGCTCTGCCCCTGCCGGCGCGATCGTCGCCACCTACGCCACGATCAACGTCCACTCTCATGTCCCCTTCGTTCTCGAGCTGCAACACCCAAACTTCCACAAGTGGGCGCCCTTCTTCAAGTCCCTAGTCGGGAAGTTCGGCCTTCGCGGCCACATCGATGGGACTGTTCCGGCCAACCCCACTGATCCCCAATGGGCCATGGATGACGCCTGTGTCCACAGTTGGCTCCTTGGGTCCGTTGCCCCTGACGTCCAGGACCTCGCCAGGGAGGATGAACAGATAGCACGCCAACTCTGGATCGCCGTCGAGGGCTTGTTTCTCTCCAACAAGGAGCCCCGCACGAGGAATTTTCCTCCATGAGACAGGGGGACCTCTCTATCAACGACTATTGTCCTCAAGGAACTTCGCCTCGCTAATGAAGGCAAGGTTTCCACCGAGACCGCCCTTCATGCCTCTGGCTCATCTTCTTGCGGCTCTACGTGTCGTTCTGCCTCTGCTTGCTTTGGCGCAGCACAAGGACAAGGTAGCCGTGGCGGTGGTGGCAGCACTTCTAACCGCAACAACAACAAGAAGGGCGGACGCAGCAGTGGTAGCAGTGGTGGTGGCTGGCAGCAACAACAAGGTGGATGGCAGCAGCAACAGCAAGGTGGTCCGCGCGCACCTCCTAAGTCCGATCCGTGGGTCTGTTATGGCCCACTGCCCGGCCACCACCAGCAGCAGCAGCCCTGGTTTCGTCCGCCGCAGCAGCAGTCGACGTGGCGCGGGCAGGGGCTGCTCGGACCTCCTCCACAGGCACACTCGGCATTCGCTCCAGCCGAGTTCTCCACTCTGGCTTGCGTCCAGCAGCCACAGTTTCCTCCTCCACCGGGTCCTCACGCAGGTGGATGGAACCAGGAGGGTCTCATCACGACCTTGAAACAGATGGCACTTCAGGGTGCTAGTCCCTGGGTTCTGGACACCGGTGCCACATCTCACATGGCTTCTTCGAATGGTATATTACTCACCCGCCTTCCTCCTTCTTCATCCATAACTGTAGGCAATGGTCATTCTATACCTATTGTTAGTCGTGGCACTTCCATCCTTCCCACAGCCAACACCACCTTCCATCTCAATAACGTTCTGGTTGCACCTGCAATTGTGCGCAATCTTCTTTCTATTCGTCAGTTTACACGTGATAATCATTGTTGTATCGAATTTGACGCCCTTGGTATTAGAGATATGTATAGTCTAACACATGTATATCATGTAACTTGTACTCCAAGCTGTATCTTGACTATATATATAAAATCCACCCCTCCCTATTGGGTGTGTGGTGTTCCCCTAATTCTCTACATGAAATATAGCAATGCCCAAGTAAACTGGATTGCAGATAGTAATACTTAGAGAGTGATGCACTTTTCAAGAACATGCACCTTGACAAACAAAGTATACAATTTTAAATATTACCATTAAAGCATGTAACTAAGTAGTTACATGTCAAACAGTGCTAAGAAGATGAAATCACGAGCATAAGAGGCAAAAATAAAAGGACACAAGTTTTTTGGGTGCTTTCAAGTAAGTGGACTGAATTATAACCCTATCTATTGATAAACCAGCAAAGGTGTATTATATTATAAAAAAGTTCAACTGTATAATTTACTACAGATTCATTATCGCTCAAACTAGCACAAGACCACACTTCTAAACTGACTTTCTAAGAACTGCAATTCCACATAATGTTTTGCAAACTACACTTGAGTTATTTGCAATTCTTTTTTCTCTACCTAATATTAAAGAGAGGATGATTTCTTGTTCCGTTATCGCTCACAATCATCCGATGGATCCAATTTCTCACGTGCCTATACAAGTTAGAGTAGTGTGTCTAAGCACTGGGCGGAGTCCTATTCCAAAACGAATTAGAATACGGAGTGTTTCCATGGTTGCCACTCTCTCCTGTGCACCTATTGAGTTAGAGCAGACTGTACAGGCGCAGCACGCAGTCCGATCTCAAAACAAATTAGAACACATGATGCTATCATTGATAAATCTCTAAAACTCCCGTACCCATATGAGTTAAAGCATCAGGAGTCCATGCACAGCACAACGTTCGATTCCAAGATGTATTGAAAAAGTTGACACAATCGTTGCATAAATCTCCGAGCAACAAGTCATCTAGTTAATCGTGAAGCAAGTTGTACGCTCCATTGCAACACACAGGCATGTTTGCTACTTTTAACAGAAAATTGTAACTGTAAAAGGATTGATCATACCGTACATTCACAAGAAATGTGATGTAATCATATAACTAAGCTAGGAAAGTAACATTTTTTTCGAAAAAGAGTGGCAAAGTTCTATTGAGGTAGCTTTGATCATTAACTGAAAAAGGCTCCTTCAACATAAGATATCTATTGTGATACTTCTAAGCAACAATAGATACGTCCAGTCTCAGCCTTATGGATACTAGGAAATACTAGAAAAACATAAAATATCTATTGTGATACTTCTAAGCAACAATTGATATGTCCAGTCGCAGCCTTATGCATACTATGGCTTATGGGATTTAATCTTTCCCTTCTGAATCCTCTGAATCTGTCATCTAGCTTAACTGAACTGGAAAGTACCCAACTGCATCCAAGGTCCTCTCATCTAGCTTATCTCAACTAGAAAGTACGCAACAGCATTCAAGATCCTGTTGTACCCACCATTCCTAGAAGCAACTCGCCGAACAAATGCATGACTTCCAATAAAACTGCATCTAATCGTAGAGTTCCAATAAAACTGCATCTAATTGCAAAATTTTAAGTTCACAAAACACTACAACCTACGGACCCGAACAATCCCATCCGGACAAAATTGCCATTTCGGACCCAGCGCTTACCTTCGACGGCAGAGTGGAAGATGCCAAGCCCACACCAGTGGAGGTAGTTGTTAATCGGCGTCAGGTCGTACACGTTGAGCACGACCGGGTACGTCGCCGCCCCCGCCGCATCCCCAACCGCCGCGCCACCGGAGACCGCCCCGCCCATCGGCCCCGGCCGACCCTCACCGCTCCGCTCCCTCCCTCCCTCTCTGAGGAGATCTCGCGCGCACGCCGGAGACTGACCGACCGCGCGCGCAGTCGCCGCCGGCGCGCGAGGCAGTAGCTACTGCAGGCGAGATCGCGAGGGACGCTGGATGGAGCAAAAAGGGGAGGAGAGGCGGATGGAGACGAACCAGTCGACACGATGACCAACCGTGCGGGTCGAGAGCGTGTTCCGGGAGAGGTTCACGGCACATTGACTGAACGGTGGGGTCAGGACGATGTGGCCCGAATGGTAAAAGAGGATACTCCCTCCGACCCAAAACAATGGTTAGGCATCGTTTAGTTCCACCTCAAATTTCTGAAAAGTGCTATAGTACCTATCACATCGAATGTTTGCGGCTCATGCATGGAGCATTAAATGTAGATGAAAAAAAATTAATTACACAGTTTGGTGAAAAATTACGAGACGAACGTTTTGAGCCTAATTAGTCCATGATTGAACACTAATTACCAAATAAAAACAAAAGTATTACGGTAGCCCCAAATTCCAAATTCCTGAAACTAAACACGCGCTTACTTCCCGAGAAGGTTAACCAAATATATATACAAGAAAGTATATAATTATTATTATAAAATATATTGTTGAATCTATTTTTTAAATAGACTTATTTAAAGATATAAATGTTGCCATTAATATCATAGCAATACCTATTTTGAAATGGAGGATTCCTTGTGTATCTGGAAATTGAGCCAATGGGAGTTGGACGATGCAGACGGAAGTATGTACCGGTGACTGTGCCCTAATGTTGGATTATTTCGTTTGGATCTAAAACTTAACATAATATGACTTATAGAATACTGGAATCGTACGAGTATAACCTCGCCATTGTCTTTTCTTAATAGTTTGATATTAAGAATAATATCAGCTCCTAAGTTTTTCATCTCAAAAATATTGAATAAATTCTTAACCTCCTTAATTGTATGGAGGGCGATCCGAAAGATGAGTATATTGTCAACATACTCTACACGCTATAGTGATACTACATACATTTATCAGCTTCCTTCAAAATAAAGCAATAGACATTCAGGTTTCGTCGAACCTCGCATGCCATTTCATAGACGCTTGCTTGAGATCATACGAAAAACTTCAATAATTTACACATCATGCTTTCTTGACCATTGAAAGGTCTTTGAAAGGGACCGGGACGTCTAAGAGGAGGTGAATTAGGCAACTTAAAACTCCAACTCTAAAATATGGTCTCTTTTTTTACTCTTAGCAAAACTTATGCAAAAGATAAACTATCTAAATGTGCAACTACGGTTTTGCTAGTATGTTTCTATCTCTACCGCAAAAAGAGCTATGCAACCTATGTTCCAAACCTATCAACTAGCCTGATGAGGACATCACTCCTTCGGATGTACCCGTTGATCCTCCAATCGTCATGCAAGGTCCAATGACCCGGGCTCGAATGCGTCAACTCAATTTAGAGGTGAGCTCGTTCTTAAGCGATCCTTTTCATACTTTTGATAATAGACTACTACCTAATGATGTTATCTTGCTTAGAAACGTTGGAGAGGGTCATGAGGGACTTAGAGGACGTGGTGGAGGCGATGATGACCAGCAAGGACGTCCAACAGAAACCGGAGGCTCGATCCAACATGATTTCGAGTCTGTCTCGGCCTCCAGGACCAGTCTGCCGTAAACTGGTCACCCATGACGTATCCGGACTCCGTTTTCGACGATCCACATATGGTTGGAAAGCTAATTTAATAAGGAAGCTAATCCAAGTGGTCTCACGTCAAAAGCCCTTCAGAATCAATGGGAATCGTCGAAACAAGCCAGCGTCCAGAATCTGCCATGGTGTTGTGACACCGTCTTTTGGTCCGTTGGACCGTGTATCGTGTTTGGACCCATTAGGGGGCGCGTCCAGGGTAGGCGACGACCCTAAGACCTTTATAATCATATGCCGCCGCCGCTATTATGTTTTGGGGGGTTTGCTTAGATTATTCTGTCAAGAACAGTTTCGCCGTTCATCGGTTTGTGAGACCCCAACTTCGTGAGATTAATCATTCATCTGTAATTTGGTTGTGTCATTTCTTGTTCTTGCTTGTGTTCTTCGTTGCGTAGATAGAAATTAACCTTCTTGGCGAGGTTAACCTAGTCCGTGACTTGGTTGATAACCAGAGGAGCTGTGGTGCTAAGATTGCAGGGTTCGATCTTTCGATCTGAAGCCGGATCGGTGTGTCATTCTCCGCCACAACGATAGTTACCTCTACCTGACAG